>NC_063436.1:33293408-33593408 GCF_020379485.1 Brassica napus
TTACACTAGGGATAGTGTAGTTTATGTCTGGGGGGGGGGAGGTTTACTGATAGTAGTTTATTCATGAGTTTTATTAAAATATTTTCAAAACGTTTTTATTAGTCAAGAAGGGGATGATGAACTTATTGATTTTGCTTGTTATCTAACCACACCATTCTAGACTTACTAGTTGCAGACAGTACTAAAGATTACAATGTGGATCAACCAGTCAACTATGTTACACTTGCTGAGAGTGTTTGAAAGAAGAAAAGCTGACCTCCAACCTAATTGAGCTCAATTCTACTTGTCAATTATACTTGTCTTGGGGCTTGGTATACATGGGATCAGATTCTTCAAACAAGTATGGAAGATAAAGCCTTGTGTAGATTTATCATCCTTTCTCTCTCTATTTCGAAATATAGATAAAATTATAGATATAGTTATGCAAAAAAAATAATAATATTAATATATATAGATAGATTTATTAGGATGAGATTCGAACATGACTTGGTGGCTACAACCATTAAGGATTGCTTCATAAGAATTCTATAGGTAAAGGATTAGAACAAGACTTGGTGACTACAAACATTAAGGCTTGATTCACAAATAATCCTAAGATATAGGTCAAAAAGAAGTGAACATGATTTGGTGGCTAAAACCATTAAAGCTTGATTCATGGAAGCATGTCCAATCTTGGTCAATGATCTTGCAATATAAGCAGACTTTGACTGAGAGAGAAAATTAGTAGAGAGAAAAGATATGAACTATTGTTTACCTGCATGTCTGATATACCATGATTTTCACCCGTTCTTATACATGGTATATAAAAGTTTTAAGATGTATTAATCATGTTTTAGAGTCTTTTCAAAGCAATTACAGATTTATTCACCTGATGAAAGGAAATGATACTTTTGGGATATTTTGGAATGCTTTTACGCAAGGAAAATCGATCGACGCTTGAAGAGCAACATCGGTCGATCAGAATCACTTACCATCGATCCAAAAACATACATGTGCATCGATCGATGCCTAGTCACACGAGTGTGATCGCGAATTAAAAGATTTCATTTCCTAGAAGATCTATTATTTGCAACTTAAGTCCCTAGCCGCCTGTTAGGCTATATACACTAGGTTTTATATCATTTTAGGCAGACACTTGCAAAAATACCTAGTTTGGAGAAGAAGCATTTTGGCTACCATTAGAAGAGCTTAGAATTGGAGAGATAGATCTGAGACTGCAAAACAGAGAAGATCTTGAACTCCTTTATTTCTATTACTCTATCTATTTGTGTTTTATGTTTCAGTTGAGTTTATTTCACGCCATCATGACTTTGTCTCTCATGAATATGTTTGAGTAAACCAATTGTTAGATTTAGGTTTCTCACCATGGTTGAAATTATGTACTGCTAATATGACTATTAAAAAGGTGTTTTGATTGTTCTTTCATTGCTTGTGAACTTAATGCTAAAATTGAGATTGATCACCTTCATTTTAGATCTTAAGATTAATTGAGTCTGACTAACCGTTTCCCCTCAATACCTGAACCCACTTGCGTGATCTAACTAACTCAGGTGCAACGACAGTTGGTCTGAGAAGGTTAGAGAACAAGTTAAACCCGTTCGCAAAGCTCGCTAGAATAACCATCGATCGACACAACTATCGTTCTATCGGTCGATTGCTACAAAGGTGTATCGGTCGATGTACATCAAGTCACATCGATCGACACTCTCTTGAGATTATAATACGACAGTTGAGATCCGAGATCTAGTGAAGATAACCTATCCGGTTAAACCATTGTTTAGTTCAAAATCCGTCAAACACTTTAGTGTAAACTAAGTGCAGGCATTTCATACCTGAGATTTACCTGAATCTAGCTGCTTTCTCATTCTTGAAACCACTTCAATTCAATCTATCGTTTCACTATTGTTTTTGATATATCATTTACTGCTTTTAAAACTATTAAAATCTTTTAGTCTATCTTCATTTCTAATTATTTAAGTCTGTTGAGTAATCCTAGAGTCTCTGTGGATTCGATCCCTAAGTACTACATCTGAACCTCTTTTGATGAGTGTAACACTCTTTAGGGTAATTTGAGTGATATCAAATTTGGCGCCGTTGCCAGAGACTCTTTCTTATTACCATTAGATTTAATTTAGAATTTAGTATCGACTTGTCACGAAAAAGTTGCTAGAAGTTTTCTTTCTTAATCTGTTACGCAGACACAAAGAATGGAGAACACAGAGCGCGACCAACCATCAATCGACGGTGACACATTTCCATTGAGCGACGTTGAGTCAGAAGAATCGACCGATACGGAGCTGCCAACATCGATTGATACCTCCCAGCCGGAAGCAGGTAAGGTTTCTCTTACCAAGCCCGCTAATGAGAATGTAGTCCAAACTGAGCAGGGGACTGAAATCCCTGTTAAGGAAAATTCCACCTTAACTAAAGGTGAAGATATAATTTTGTCCATGCAAGACAACCTTGATCCTGGTAAGACCTATTCCAATAGGTCCGCTATCAAAATACCAGGAGACGATACCAATAAATCTAAGTTTAACGCAGATTACTACCGTATGGTTCGTCAAAACCCATTTCGTGGATCCCTCCCAGAGCACCCACAAGATCACATTGAAACTTTGGAAGAATTAATACCAGATGAATATTGTTGGGGTCAAAAACGGACACGACGGAATTAACACCTGGAAACCCTCGGAAATCGTATTTTCGAGAAGATAGTAAAAGAAAAATATGATTCTCGTAAAAAATAACCAATACGAAGTTTTTACGAAGAAGTATCCTTGAAGCTCAAAATGGACAACTCGAGCTCGATCATTGCGAAACTACCGCGCATGCACGCTATCTGGTCGCTACATAGCAACCAAGTCCAAGCCAAAGCTCGGTCGCTACGTAGCGACCGAGCCCGAGCCAAGCTCGGTCGCTACGTAGCGACCGAGCCTCCGTTTTGTTTGGTCGCTACGTAGCGACAGAGCATCCGTCCCGCTCGGTCGCTACGTAGCGATATAGCGTCCGTCCCGCTCGATCGCTATGTAGCGACCGAGCCCGAGCCAAGCTCGGTCGCTACGTAGCGACCAAGCGTTCATCCCGCTCGGTCGCTACGTAGCAACCGGGCTCGAGCCAAAGTTCGGTCGCTGCGTAACGACCGAGCTCTTCCGAACATCGATACGACACCAGTCCATGCATTCTCGTCAAACCTTCAAATGCTATTTCCCGAAGACCGTAGCGAGCTCAGTCTATGTTTTCCGCTATTATAAATCATTGATCAAACTTTGCGGATTAAAAACTGCGGAAAGTTCGTTCTTTATCGAAAGAAATCGTAATAAACATGTCGAGTCGGAAGACGGCCCATAGGGACCTAAGACACGACTCGAGGCCCATCCTACGATTTCTTAACTAAAAGCCCGTAAACCACAGCACGGTTTACGCTTGGTCCACAAGGAAGGATAAATGTCAAGTTTCCGCGGATAAATACGGAAGTTTTGAAGATAATTGTGAAGATCGGGAAAAATAGAATATCTCCATTTTTATGCTGTGATGGCTTAAGGGCAGAAGAGTAAAAGCGTAAAACAACCTTGGAGCTAGTATATAAGGAGTCCTAGGCGAGGAGCACATGAGAGAGAACTTTTTCAGAGCAAACTTAGAACTTAGAGCAATTTAGGCAATTTTCCGTTTTTGTTATTTCGAGCTGCGACTCAATTAGGTTTAGCCGTCTTAGGTTTCTAGAACTAGGAATCTCGCCGACAGCTCTCGAGCCCAGGCTTATACCTTGTTGTAAACGCTCATACACAGATTCGGAATAAGATCTACTTTGCTCTCTTTTTTCGATTTCTTATTCTTATCGTTGTTATTCTCGTGTTCTGATTGCTTCATGTGTGGTAATTAGCAGATATCCGAGTCCTCTGGGAAATTAGGGTTTTCCTAGTTTCCTTATTTAAACGGAAATCGACAGTGCGAATTTCGGTTCCCACAGTATGGCGCTAGAAGGAGGGGGGTACGGATCAATCTAACCCGCAAAAGCCACATCACGCTCAATCAGACATGTCAACTAACAACGCGGATAACGTGCAGACTCCTCTTAAAGGAGGCAGCAGCACCGATCTCCACACTCCAGCAGCGGACGTATCCGCGGCCAACGCACTAGCCAACGCCGTGATGCTCGAGGAGTTTAAAAAGATGTTCGCCACCTATGAGAAAAGGTCGGAAAAACAGGATAAGCTCGTGAGTTCCTTGACCAAACAGGTTGAAACCTTAACGGCAAGGACTCGAGCAATCCGTCCCCGCGAAACCACCAAAATCCGCGGGAAGAAGCTCGACTTCGCTACCCCACTCGACAGATCTGGAGTCGCGCGGGAACGACCTTCAGGTCAAAACCCTAGCGAGAAATCTCCTATCGAAAAGGGGAACCCTGAAAGTCCTCCGCCCCCTGCAAAGGATTCGGAGGACAACGAAGCCGAACGCATTGACCTGGATCCTAGCGATGTCTCCAACGACACCGACGAGGATGTCGACAGACATCCAAGAAGGACCAGAAGCCGATCTGCTCGGGAAGGCTCCCCGTCCGAAAAACCAATGACAGAAGAAGAGGAAATCGCCTATTGGAACGAACAAGAGGAGCTGGCTGAAAGGCAAACCGAGGTCACTTGCAGTAAACGCCAACAGGCTCGGAAATCTACTGACGAGACATCGGATATCCGCGATCTTCGCGACTACATCACCAAGACTGCAGCGGAAGTGAGGGCCATGAAGTCTCAAATCCATCATGCTACTAGTGCTGCCCCCGAAATTGATCGACTGCTGGAAGGAGCTCGGAAGACCCCTTTTACCAGTCGCATTTCGGACATGAGAGTATCCGATCCGGGAAAAATCAAAGTACCGAAGTACGATGGTACGCCTGATCCAAAAGCGCACCATCAGGCTTTCCACATCGCGATGGGAAGAGCTAGACTGAAGGATAGCAAAACGGATGCCGGCTACTGCCGCCTGTTCGTCGAAAATCTGGAAGGAGCGGCGCTCGAATGGTTCGCACGCCTTCAACGCAACACTATCGGGAGTTTCCAACAGCTCGCATCGGAATTTCTTAAACAATACTTTGTGTTCATAGACAGAGAAACTTCCTATGTCGATCTCTGGAGTCTCTCCCGGAGGGAAGACGAACCCCTCCACGAGTTTATCCGCCTTCAAGCTGATAATGTCCAGGGTCAGCGGGATAAGCGACAAAGTGGCCATTGACGCGCTGAGAAAGAAGCTCTGGTACAAGTCAAAATTCAGAAAGTGGATAACCCTCGACAAACCGCGAACGAATCAGGACGCCCTCCACAAAGCAACGGACTACATCATAGTCGAGGAAGAAACTAAAGTCTTATCGCAAAAACCTAAGGCGGCAAGACCATCCTCGAAGGACGTGGATCCGAAAACAAGAAAGAAGAACTCTCGTAACGACAAGTACGTCTATCACGAGGGGAAAGATCTCTAAAGGGCGAATAATTATACGATCAATTCGGATCAAGGCCGAACCACGGGCAACACGTGGACCTGCAATCAAGAGTATGACGAAAACACCTTATGCTAGTTCCACCAGTCCCGAGGACACTCCACGACCAACGGCAAAGTCTTGGGAGCAAGGCTGGCCGCGAAGCTACTCGCTGGAGAGCTCTCGGAAGTAACCAGCGTCAAGGATCTCATCCTCGACTCTAATCGCCCTCCAAAGACGGATAGAAATCCGCCCGCTGAAAAATCCCCTCAACGAAACCAGCCGGGGGATAAACGCGATAGGAGGCCATACGACAAGGGGAATGATAACAATCGTCGCAGAGTCAACATGATCATCGGAGGATCACAATACTGCAGCGATACTGTTTAAGCCATCAAGGCTTACCAACGGAAGGAAGAGTCGAGTGCAAATTGGCCTACATGGACTCCTCCCTGAGATGGCCAAAATTGCTCGATCACCTTCACAAAGGAGGAAGCCGGCGGCATCGATCAACCTCACTGCGATCCGCTCGTCATAGATCTCGTCATACGAGACTTAGAAGTCGGAAGGGTACTCGTTGACACGGGAAGCACGGTCAACGTGATCTTCCACGACACTCTCAAGCGGATGAGAATCGAACTCGGAGAAGTAATTCCGACGCCAAAACCACTCATGGGTTTTTCAGGCGAAGTATCGATGACTCTTGGATCAATCCAGTTGTCAGTCATGGCCAAGGAGATCACGAAAATCATCGAGTTCGCGGTATCGATCATCCCGCTATCTACAACGTGATCATGGGAACTCCATGGCTCAATGCCATGCAAGCAGTTCCATCAACCTACCACCTGGGTCTCAAATTTCCGACACCAAGCGGAGTCGCGGCTATCTGGGGATGCCAAAAACAGTCGTGGCTATGCTTCCTCGCAGAGCACAAGTTAAGACAAATCACGACTTCTGCAACAACGAATCGCAAACGCACGAAGATGGATCAATCTTCGGCCAAAAACGCCCCAAGGAAAGACGAATTAAAATCGTCTGCCGACGCAAGCGCATCGGACGTCAAAACTCGACACGAGTCCAAAGCCGACGCCACAACTCAACTGGAATATCCGGAAAATAGCCTTGACCCAGCCACGATCAACACGGTCAAGGCGGACAGCGCGACGTCTACCGCCGAGTAAAAACGCTCGCGGCATGAAACAGAACTACGAGATGGCTTGATCCTCGAAAGGGGTACGTAGGCAGCTCGTCAAAAGACGAGTTCAGCTATCCCCCTCTCTAAAAAGGGGGGGGGGGAGTGGGTGCGTATACTCGTATACTCCCATTCAGAAAAATCTTCATTATTGTAATCGAGTTTTTAGAAACTTCAAAAACTTTTACTACAATCTACGTTGCTCCTTTTTATCAAAAACGTTTACGCTTCAGTTAAACGCAAAAACTTTCAGGACACACCTGGAAACGTTAAGACTCTTTTTTGCGGCCCTATCCGGCCCGAAATCATAAAGTTATCATCTTTCAAACACTTAAAGACACACGTATAATCCTCGAAACAACTGCTAGACGTCGCAAAAGTTAAAATTTGAAGATAATTCGAACAAATTGTCCGAACGCGACCACCAAAAACCTTACACCCCGTTCGTCGATTGGCCCCGACGAACAAGCCAGCCGTCTTAAACAAACGCAATCGACCACTCTTTTAATCTTCAAAACGTCCAACACAAGGACGAAAGCGCGCTACAACAAAAATTCGAAATTTTGGTTTAGCACTTCCAGTTGGCTTAAAAATTGCCTCTGAGAAGATGCTCGATTCGTACCATACAAGTCATATAAGCCGAGAACCTATCGCGGACTTTAAATCGGTACGAGTCAGGAAGAAATCGCAACAGGAAAAACGATAGCCGGCTAGTCACCACACAAACCTTAACCGAAAGTAAACCTAGGTCTTGCCCTAAACCCAACGCTCTGGTCTCAAACATCTCAAGACATGATATCTAAAAGATACGAGATCCTAAACCATGTCTCTCTGTTCACATTTCAATGTTCCCGAAAATCGTAAAGATAAGTAATTTTCTACGAACCAACTGATTGAACGTCTCATCGGAATTAAATATGAGACGACAACTCATATTTACTTCGAACCTACTCCGGAAAATTCGAAATGAAATATTCATCATATATATAAAACCGCGTAAAGCGGTAAGGGATTCAAAGCCACCAACGGCCAGTTCCGATTAGTAATAAAAACGGCCAAAACAGGCCCATACAATCTCTCGAAATAAAGGCCACATTCGGCCGCAAACATAGAATGGAAAGACAAGCATCTTCCTCTCAGCAATCACTCCGCCTCTCATGGCCCAAAGTCAAAGTCCCCGGACAACGAAGCACCGAACGCATCCGCAGGACGGTCCACTTCCTCGCCATCATCAGGAAGCCCGGTCGGAACCTCTACGGTATCAGGAGAAACCGGGATGGAATCCCAGAACCTTTGGATCCTCTCGTCGATCGAAGGAATGAGCGCCTCAGCGTGGACACGTTCGTTCATGCCGCTCTTCATCAAGCTCATTTCCTGCTCGAACACATAGTCATCGGCTTGTGTTCTCCAAAGACTTCCGACTGAACCGCGGCACTCACGGAAATCACCTACCGAGGTAAAGGCATCCTTGAGGTTTCCGTATTCGACCTGGAACTCAGAACCACGAGTCTTCATCACCTCGACAATTTCACTTTTGCCCTTCCTTTCCGCTTTACGGATGGCCCGCGCATGATCACGAGTAAGTTGTGCTTCTAGCTCCGACACCTCACCTTGCACGCGAGCGAGATCTCGCTCCGCTTTCTCCGCTTTGAAACGATAGACCATAGCTTCCCTATGGCTCGCTTCAATGGCCGAGCCAAGCAAGTTAAGGCCCTGCAAAACCAATTAACTAGTTATAAGCAGAAAAAGAAACACCTAGGCAATCACAAAAAATTTCGAGAAAATCATACCCCGTTGATAATACAAGACCCTTCCGCGACAACCTTCGGCTTTCCTGTTTCATTCGTTGGTAGAGGAGCATCGAAGCCCGAGGGTAAACCAGCAAAAAAATCGTCGAAATCCAGAATAGGAACCTCGCTATAACCGCTTCCGTCGCCATAAGCAAGGTCTGGATCCCATCCCGGAAGCATAGAATCATCCATCGAAAACTCTATCGATATCCTTCCCCTTTGAAGAGTTCCACCCGTCACAGCAGCGGGGGCAGCGTCGGGACTCTGATCATCGGGCTCGGAGTCGTTCCCCGCTTCCACAGGATCGGGACACACAAACCTTAGAGCCTTCCGAACTCGTTTCGGCGTGAAAGAAGTCCAGAAAAATGGACCATTCCTAAGAAGGTCCCTCACTTCAATGATATCCTCGGGAAACGGAGCCAGCGGGTTGATGAAGGGACGATCGTTCGGCAACCTCCGGAGTAGTGGGATACAACTCTCTTCGACTGACGCAGCATCTATACGAACAAAGAAGAAAAATTTCTTCCACGAGTTGAAGTTGGAGCTGAACCTCTTAACCACCGACATGAAGCTCCGATGGACCAGCCTATACTTTTCCTTATCCTTGACAAGCTGTAGCCATAAAGCGCTTCAAATTGATCAACGGAAAGGGAGAGACCATGCTCATAGCTCAGGATCAGGATTCCAATAAGGTGCTGAATGGCAAGAGGATTTAGCTGGTTTATTGCCACCTCGAAACGATCCAATACTCGGACAACGATTTCAGGAATCGGGAACCACAAGCGACAACGCACTACGAACACTTCGTAGCAAGTAAAGTAACCCTCCGGGGGGTTATCAGCGCGTTTGCCTCGACGAGGAACCCGGAACTCCACCGTACTCGGAATACGATAGAACGATCGCATGATCTCGAGAAACTCGGCGGTACTCCTGCTCAGTGCCCCTTCCTCGATCGCACGATGGGTCAGGACCGGGAATGACTTCTCTTTGGGAGGAGTCATCGAACCGTAATGCGCAACCCACCATACCTCATTCTCGGCGGGATCTACCGAGTGAGGCACGAACTCCATCATCGGAACAACGAGCTCTTCATGAGCACTCGCTGATGAAGACTCTTTTCTCGCAATCTTTTTCTTGCTCGACATTTCATACTTTCTCTTTTGGAAAATAGAGGGAAAGGATGGAGAGAACGAAAGAAAGTTTTTCTTAAGAGAAATCTTAGAGAAAACAAGAAAGTGAAAAAACTGTGAAACAAGTTACCTCCCTTCTTATAGGCATGAGAATTTACTATTCAAACTCGGACTTTCGGATATTAATTCCGTCCAACACGCATAACTTGCCAAACATGCCTAACCGCACGCTAGGACCCTACGATGCATGGTCCTAACGGGCTGGAGGGCTAACTGTTGGGGTCAAAAACGGTCACGACGGAATTAACACCCGGAAACCCTCGGAAATCATATTTTCGAGAAGATAGTAAAAGAAAATTACGATTCTCATAAAAAATAACCAATACGAAGTTTTTACGAAAAAGTATCCTTGAAAGCTCAAAATGGACAACTCGAGCTCAATCATTGCGAAACTACCGCGCATGCACGCTATCCGGTCGCTACATAGCAACCAAGTCCAAGCCAAAGCTCGGTCGCTACTTAGCGATCGAGCGTCCGTCCCGCTAGGTCGCTACGCAGCGACCGAGCCCAAGCCAAGCTCGGTCGCTACGTACCGACCGAGCGTCCGTCCCGCTCGGTCGCTATGTAGCAACCGGGCTCGAGCCAAAGTTTGGTCGCTGCGTAGCGACCGAGCTCTTCCGAACATCGATACGACACCAGTCCATGCATTCTCGTCAAACCTTCAAATGCTATCTCCCGAAGACCGTAGCGAGTTTAGTCTATGTTTTCCGCTATTCTAAATCATCGATCAAACTTTGCGGATTAAAAACCGTGGAAATTTCGTTCTTTATCGAAAGAAATCGTAATAAACGTGTCGAGTCGGAAGACGGCCCATAGGGACCTAAGACACGACTCCAGGCCAATCCTACGATTTCTTAACTAAAAGCCCATAAACCACAGCACGGTTTACGTTTGGTCCACAAGGAAGAATAAATGTCAAGTTTCCGCAGATAAATACTTAAGTTTTGAAGATAATTGTGAAGATCGGGAAAAATAGAATATCTCCATTTTTATGCTATGACGGCTTAAAGGCAGAAGAGTAAAAGCGTTAACCGACCTTGGAGCTAGTATATAAGGAGTTCTAGGCGAGGACCGCAGGAGAGAGAACGTTTTCAGAGCAAACTTAGCACTTAGAGCAATTTAGGCAATTTTCCGTTTTTGTTATTTCGAGCTGGACTCAAATAGGTTTAGCCGTCTTAGGGTTGCTAGAACTAGGAATCTCGCCGACAGCTCTCGAGCCCAGGCTTATACCTTGTTATAAACGCTCATACGCAGATTCGGAATAAGATCTACTTTGCTCTCTTTTTTCGATTTCTTATTCTTATCGTTGTTATTCTCGTGTTCTGATTGCTTGACGTGTGGTAATTAGTAGATATCCGGGTCCTTTGGGAAATTAGGGTTTTTCTAGTTTCCTTATTTAAACGGAAATCGACAGTGCAAATTTCGGTTCCCACAAATCTGATCGTTGCAAACTATTCTCATTCTCCCTAGAAGGAGAAGCCCTCAGGTTGGTAAACTATTTAGCAGCAGGATCACTCACTTGTTGGGAAGAGATTAGAAGTGCCTTCCTTAGAGAATTTTTCACTGATGAACGCTACTGGGAAGTAAGAAAGCAAATTTCTACATTTCGCCAAGGTCCACGCGAATCGTTTAAAAACGCCTGGGGAAGATTCAGAGGCTATGAACTTGAATGTCCCCATCATGGTTATTCAAAACCACAACTTCTTAACATCTTTTATGGAAGTGTTAACTTGAGCTATTAAACCACACTCGATAGCGAGTGAGGGAAATTTCATCACTAGGAATCCCGAAGAAGCCAAACGTCTTATATATGACAACGGGAAGATCCTATGAAAAGATGGATGAAGAGATAGAAAAATCCACAAGTCCAAAAGACAATTCTGATTTGATAGAAATTAAGAATTCCCTTAAGTCCCTTCGTTCCTTTCTTCAAAACAAACACTGATCTGATATAGCCCAGATCAACGACAACGCTTTGTGTGACACCAATGATTATTTGGATGAAGGAACAAACTGTTCCGATCCCTACTCTGTGCTTAACGTCGATAGCTTTACCCAAGCTTATGACACTGCTGTAAAATCACGTACCGGAAGAGGGAGATTCAATATCAGACAAGCTCTTACTGGCAACCGTAAGACAAAATCGGAGTTTAACGGAAAAATAAATATGGTTTACGGAGAATTAATGGAGAAAGCAGATTCTTTGGGAGAACTAATCCGAAAATTAGAAGGTCAAGTAGCTGAAATTGCAACTGCCATAAAAAGAGATGCAGGATGTCTTCCCGGAAGAACTGATTTAAACCCGAGACGTCAAGTCAGTGCCGTAATGTTGCGCAGCGGGAAAAACCTTGCAGCAGATACGAGGAATAACACAGATGTTGGAAAACCTGACAACACTGACAAAACCGGCAAAAGCAACTCTCATCCTATTCTTTTTAACGATCTTGACCCAAATCCATCTCAAGAGAACCGGAAAACCACCGCTGAAAAGGCTAAGGAAAAGATAATAGACTTAGAATTTGAAGAAGATACGGAGATTGAGGACAAGATCGATCGACAGTACGGAACTAACGTCGATCAACCTGAAAGACATACCATCGGTCGACAGCCTGAAAAACCAGTCGATCGACGGTCTACTCAACCCAAACCCATAATTGAAAGAGTCTACAGAACTTTACCCCCTTTTCCTCCTAAAATGCAAACTAAGAAATCATTAGAGAACGCGATCTGCAAGAAAGCCTTAGATAAGATTTCTGTTGAGATTTCCCTTAGTGATGCTATAAAGATAGCACCTTCGATTAAGAAGTATATAAAGGACATGACATCTCCAAACTACCCAATTGCAGAACATAGCGTGATGATGATTTCAGAAGAAGTAAGCGCTATGATTAGAGGATAAACTCCAACAAAAAGACCAGATCCTGGTAGTTTCGTCCTAGATTGTAAAATAGAAAACACGCGTTTTCCTAGATCATTATGTGACCTCGGCTCTAGCGTGAACCTTATGCCTTACTCTGTTGCAGTAACTTTAGGATATAAAGAGTTTATGCCAACTCCGATCACCCTGGTTTTAGCTGATAGATCTATCAGGGTACCCGAAGGAATTCTCGAAGATGTTCCCATAAAGATTAATGATTGCATCGTGCCTACGGATTTTGTTGTGTTAAAATACATACAAGAACCCAAAGACACCCTCATTCTGGGTCGGCTATTCCTAGCTACAGCTGGAGCAATCATTGATGTCAAAGAAGGACGAATTAATTTGAACATAGGGGATATCTCGATGACTTTTGATATGGAAAAACTGATTAAGCGACACCTAATAGATGACCAGGCTTTCTACGTGGAAAAAGTTTCTGAGGATGAAAAAGACTCTGTCATAAACATGTGTTCAGACAACCCTTTAGAAGACACCCTTAACCACGTGGAAAATGAAATTTTCAGCATATCAGATAGAACAGACGATTACATGCGACTAATGGACGCTAGCATCGAAGTTGCAAACGTAGAAGAAAATGACGACTCAGAAGTTGTCATCGATCGATACCTTCAAGATACTATCGATCGACAACCTCCCTCGCAATCAAATAGGTCTAAGGATAGAGCACCAAAGGTAGAATTAAAACCTCTACCCAATGGTCTTAAGTACGCTTACCTTTATGACCAGTCCTACCCTGTTATCGTCAACGCAAATCTCACTAGTGGAGAACTTGCTTTATTACTAAATAAATTGCGCAAGTACAGGAAAGCGATCGGATATTCTCTCGATGACATTTCTAGAATCTCTCCCGATCTTTGCATGCATCGAATCAACTTGGAAGATGACGCTAAAACATCAATAGAGCAGCAAAGGAGATTAAATTCGAATCTAAAGGAAGTATTTAAAAAGGAAATTATAAAACTCCTTGATGCTGGAGTTATTTACCCTATTTCGGATAGCAAATGGGTAAGCCCGTACATGTTGTACCTAAAAAGGGAGGTATCACTGTAGTGAAGAATGAAAATGACGAACTCATTCCGACTCGTACCGTTACTGGTCATCGGATGTATATTGATTATAGGAAATTGAATGTCGCTACTAGGAAAGACCATTTTCCCCTTCCCTTTATTGATCAAATGCTGGAGAGATTAGCTAATCACCAGTATTACTGTTTTTTTTATCGATATTCCAGATTTTTCCAAATTCCTATACACCCGGATGATCAAGAAAAGACAACGTTTACATGCCCCTCTGGAACTTTCGCATATCGCAGAATGCCATTTGGTCTTTGTAACGCCCCCGCCACTTTCCAACGTTGCATGATGTCAATGTTTACGATATGATCGAGGACTTCATGGAAGTATTCATGGATGACTTTTCAGTCTACGGCTCAGATTTTAAGAGTTGCCTAGATAATTTATGCAAAGTACTGGAAAGATGCGAAGAAAAGAACCTTGTCTTAAACTGGAAAAAATGTCATTTCATGGTTAACGATGGAATAGTGTTAGGACATAAGGTTTCGGCCGCTGGTATAGAGGTAGAAAGAGCTAAGATTGATATAATGACCAGTTTACCTCCACCCAAAACTGTTAAAGACGTGCAAAGTTTTCTCGGACACACCGGATTTTACAGGAGATTTATACTGGATTTCAGCAAAATCGCTAGACCTCTAAACAACCTGTTATGCAAGGATATTAAATTCGATTTTACCCCTGAATGCATGAAAGCTTTTGAAGATTTAAAGAAATCCCTTATCACTGCTCCCGTCGTACAAGCCCCCGACTGGAATCTTCCTTTCGAAATCATGTGCGATGCGAGCGATTTCGCAATTGGAGCAGTTTAGGCCAAATGAAAAACAAAAAGCTACACGCCATTTACTACGCCAGCCGCACGCTTGATGAAGCGCAACGAAATTACGCAACAACAGAAAAAGAACTATTAGCTGTAGTTTACTCTTTTGAAAAATTCCGTCAATACTTGATTGGCTCACGAGTGATAGTTCACATTGATCACGCTGCCATCAAATATTTAATGCAAAAGAAAGATGCTAAACCTCGACTCATACGCTGGATACTACTACTCCAAGAGTTTGACATTGAGATTAAGGATAAGAGAGGAGTAGATAATGGAGTCGCTGACCATCTTTCCCGGATAAGAATAGAGGATGATGTCCCTATAGACGATTTCTTCCCCACAGAGAATGTTGCACACATAGATACGTCTTTCGTCGGTAAAATATCTCTCACATCTGAAGATCTATCGATCGATGAGAGAAGTGGCATATCGATCGATTTACGTAGTGATACATCGATCGATGACGAAAATGATGTAACTTATCAACTCTTCAATAACCAAGATCACGAACCCCCGTCTATTAAAATCAATTTCAATTTACAAGTTAATGTTTCCGGTGATGAGATTAATCTTAAACCTGAAGAATTATCACAACGGGAGGTAGACGCGATTGGTAGAAAATCGAATAACCGACCCTGGTATGCCGACATAGTTAACTATTTGGCAGCTGAGGTTGAGCCAGACGAACTCAAGGGATATATGAGGAAGAAATTTTTCAGAGAAGTAAGACGCTATCATTGGGATGAACCTTACCTCTATAAGCATTGTTCTGATGGCATATATAGACAATGCGTATCCGAAGCTGAAATTCCGGACATTGTTTACCAATGTCACGGAGCTGATTATGCAGGACATTTCGCTACCTTTAAAACAGTTTTAAAAATCCTCCAAGAAGGATTTTGGTGGCCGACCACTTTTTGCGATGTCCACGCATTTATAACCCAATGTGACAGATGCCAAAGACGTGAAAAAATCAGCAAAATACACGAAATGGAACAGAAGTTCATTCTTGAAGTTGAAGTCTTTGATTGCTGGGGTATCGATTTTATGGGACCCTTCCCGTCTTCATATGGAAACAAATATATACTAGTCGCTGTAGACTACGTATCCAAATGGGTCGAAGCAGTAGCTTCTCCTACCAATGACGCATCTGTGGTTATTAAACTCTTCAAGAGTACAATCTTTCCAAGATTTGGAGTCCCAAGAGTAGTCACTAGTGACGGTGGAACTCATTTCATTAACAAAATCTTTGATAGATTGCTTAAATAGAATGGTGTTCATCATAGAGTAGCCACACCTTACCACCCACAAACTAGTGGACAAGTAGAAGTCTCTAACCGGCAAATTAAGGAAATCTTAGAGAAAACCGTAGGAACCTCCAGAAAAGATTGGTCTAGGAAACTAGATAATGCACTTTGGGCCTACAGGACCGCCTACAAAACGCCGTTAGGAACAACACCATTCCACCTCCTTTATGGCAAATCATGTCATTTACCAGTAGAAATGGAGCACAAAGCAGCTTAGAGCATGAGCATTGGTGAACCCCCCATTGGGGTTCACCCAATTTTTTTAATATTTTTTGGTGGGGCCATAAATAGTTATGAACCTGTATTTGTTGTTTTCTGCATTAGTGAACCCGAAGAAGGAGTTCATAGGAATAAAATAATAATATAAATTAAAAAAAAGAAAATTTCAAATTATTGAGAATACATAAATAAAATATTAAAATATATTATAAATATTTTAAAACTTTTTATTCAATACATAAGAGTAGATTACATAAATTGAGAAATAGAAGAACATAAAAACATTATTAATCTTCATTACCAAACTTTTGCCATATATTTTCCATTAAATCAGCTTTCAAACGATCATGCTTCTCTTTATCTCGAACTTCTCTGCGAATGCCTAACATATCACCGACATGAATACTTTCTCTCCGTTGCACCCTCGAACTTCTGCTTGACTCTCCTAACTCGAACTCAGATGTATCAATTTGAGCGTATCCGTGTCGTTCGTTCTCTACTATCATATTGTGCAATATGACACAAGTTCTCATAATCTTTCCTATCTTTTCCTTGTCCCATAGTAGAGCTGGGTTGTTAACAATTGCAAACCTCGATTGCAATACTCCAAAAGCCCGTTCGACATCTTTTCTGGTGGATTCTTGACGTTCAGCAAATAGCTCAGCTTTAGGACCTTGAGGAAGTGGGATGGATTGGATAAATGTTGCCCATTTCGGATAAATTCCGTCCGTAAGGTAGTAGGCCATACGATAAGTGTGGTTGTTGACCTTGAACTTAACTTTAGGTGCTCGACCTTGTAAGATGTCATCAAAAACTGGTGACCGATCAAGAACATTGATATCGTTGAGGGTACCTGGTAATCCGAAAAATGCGTGCCATATCCAAAGATCCTGTGATGCCACGGCTTCTAAGACAATTGTCGGCTTTCCTGAACCACGTGTGTACTGACCTTTCCAAGCTGTTGGGCAGTTTTTCCACTCCCAATGCATACAATCGATGCTGCCTATCATCCCTGGAAACCCGCATACCTCTCCGACATCGAGTAATCGTTGAAGATCTTCAGGTGTAGTGCTTCGTAGATACTCATCTCCAAACAAATAAATTATTGCATTAGTGAAATTTTCTAAACATAAACGTGATGTACTGTCACCAAGTCGGAGATATTCGTCATATGTATCTCCCGATTGACCATATGCCAGCATACGTATAGCTGCCGTACACTTTTGAAGTGCAGATAGCCCGTTCCTTCCGCAAGCATTTCGTCTTTGTTGAAAGTATGGAACTTCATTAGTTATACGTTCGACAATGCGAAGGAACAAAGGCTTGTTCATTCGAAAACGCCTCCTAAACATTTCCGGTGGGTATGTAGGATTTTCCGTGAAATAATCGTTCCATAGTTGATTGTGTCCTTGTTCCCGATGTCTTTCGATATAAGCTCTTCTCGTCGGCTTGTTGGGATGAGCATGAATCACTGAGTCGATGAAATTATCAACTACTTGGTCGACCATTTCTTCTACAGCTTCATCAACTTCATCACTTGATGAGGAAGACATTGGTGTTTTTTTTCCTAACATGACAAAAGTTTTCTTAATAATATAAAAGTTGTCATAATTATATAAATTATTTTCAAAATCTATATTTTTAAAATACTCTTTCATCATAATTATATAAAAGTTGTCCTAAGAATATAAAAGTTGTCTTAATAATTGTCATAATTATATTTTTATTACATAATCTTTTACTTTTGTGACAATATAAAAGTTGTCATAATGCTATAATTTATTTACATAATCTTTTCTTTTTTTTCATATTCTATTTTTTTTTTTTTTAGCATTACTCTATCATCTTTTATGTGAATAATCTTACACTTTAGTCTATAAAAGTTGTCATAACATTAGTCTATAAAAGTTGTCATAACATTAAATTTTGTTTTATACATTACTCTATCATTATTACTCTATAATCTATTTTATACATTACTCTATCATTATTACTCTATAATCTTTTCTTTTCATAATCTTATAATTTTTTCATTACTAAGTTGTATATTATACCTTGTTGTGGATCGTTGCGTGTGTCTCCGTTTGTGAATCACCTTGCAGCGAAATGGGAATCACTTGAATGTGTCGGCTTCCTTCAGATTTGGTACTAAATGGGAATCACTTGAATGATCTCCACTTTTTAGCATTTACAACTAAACATTCTTATCTCAGTCAATACAAAGAGAAGTGCTATAAGAGAATGAACTTGCTAGAGAGTAATAAGTGAGAGAAGTGCTATTTCATATAATGATACAATGCAAACATATATAGAGAGTTTGAAACCATATTACATAATCCGTGAATCAAGTTGTGACTGACACAATACATACTAAGACAATCCGTGAATGAAATAAGTGTAGCAAGAAACAAAACACTACACTTTCCCGTGACCAAAGATGGTCTACAGTCCAACTACCCCCAACATTAAAAAAAAAACCTAGGCTTCAAACTTTACCGACTGATCAATCTCAACACCTTCACTCCAACCCTGACCTGCACTCTCTGACCTGCAAAAGAAAATAAAACCCAAACAATAATTCATGTTAAGCATCGAATAAAGTTAAGCTAAGCAACGTAAACATTCCATCCGATCACGCTAAGCAAAGCAACAATACAAGGCACTAACCAACTCAAAGCATTTCACCAATTAGTTTATACTTAAGGGATTTTTCTTGATCAGAAAGAGTCTCCTCATTTTTGCCAATGAGACGATGAAGGATCTTTTGTTTAGAAATGTTATTTTTCAGAGCTAGCATGGTTTCTATTTGATCATAAGCTGCTTCATTCCCGTGTTTCTTGCGCTTGGCTGCTTTGCTCGCCTTTACACCAGGAGGCCTCACCTCTTCATCGTCACCCACCACCTCCGGACATGCTTCCTTCCTCTTCTCCTTTCCACCAACTTTCGACAACGCGTGTGACCTCCATTTCTGATCAAATCTCAGCTCCCTCCAGCAATGTTCAAGTGCGAACTTGACATTAAAGTCATTGAAGAAGATGTCATGTGCAGCTTTCATGACATCATTCTCATTTTGCCCGCTTGTCTGCTCCTTCAAAGCGGCTTCATGGCAACCAACGAACTTGCACACCTGCTCATTCACCCTTCCCCACCTCTGCTTACATTGACTCCATTCTCTAGGAACGGCGCCAATGAGCTGAGGGCTTGAGTTAAAATACTCCTCTATTCTCTTCCAAAACGCCCCTGCCTTCTGCTCATTAGCGACTATGGGATCCTTGCTCGTGTTCAACCAAGCGCTAATGAGCACAAGGTCTTCTTTGACAACCCACTTTCTTCTTTCTACAGGTTTAACTAACCCGGGTGAGTTACCAACTGCCTCAGCAGAGTCCACGTCGTGTGGGGGACTGCTCTGCGAAGCTAAAAGGTTAACAAACCCGGGAGAGTTGTAGGAGAAAGGATCCATTATCTTTTGGGTTTGGTTTGTTGTTTAAATGTTTGTGTGTTTTTAGTTGTGGATTTGCTATGTTTTATAAACTAGTTTTTGCTTTCATTTGAGATAATTAACTAAAGCAGAAGAATTAAACAAACTCTACCTACCACAAGTACTTCACAAACGGCAGTGAATACACATCAACTCACTGGAAAATATTAACTACACCTAAGTACAATCTATTGAGAGTTCACAGCAACCAACAACCAACAAAAAATTAATTAAAGATTTTTAAAAGTTGTAGTTAGAGTTCTAGTTGGAGTTGTAGTTATTGTTGTAGTTATCTTTTAAGCTTTCATCACTTTTAGTTAACTTATTAAATAGCTAAACTGGTTATACCAATCAACAATTTGTAACAGCCATTTTCGAACTACATCTAAAGTGGGGTTCAGTCTTACCTTCGGTTTCATTCGAAGCAGACCTTCTCCAACGTAGCAACCTGCACGGTGAGGTCTTCTACCTGCTCAGAGAGCATTTTAACCTGATCCTGGACATGTAAACATCAAACAAAAAGTGTTAGTCACGCAAAACATACCACACAAGTATTGAAAATGTGTTGTCACTAACCTCCAGTCTGTCGATCAGTTTACAGAGATTCGACGACCCCAACATCACTTCTTCAGCCTCCACCACCCGCTTAGTCAACCTTTCGATCTCCTCCTGCACACCTATCACCCAAGGCTGACGATAGTGGAATCCATCAGCCTTGGTTGCACCATAAACAAATATCAGACACTCTACAATTTGCAAACCCATAAACGATAATCAAAGCGTTTAAAATCAAACTTACCTCGTAGTTCTGGCATGTGAAGAACCGCTTCCCCGGAAGAGTGTCGTCAGCGAACCTCATCGATGATTCTCCCACCACATGGACACCTTTTGGGAATCCCGTACTCTGAATCGCTGACGAACCCTAGCATGTTTATGTGATCCTGTTGCCTCTTTGAATGTCTTCTCTCCTCTGCCGGATCCATCTGTGACAGAAATCAAATTATTAGCACATAATTAAGGAAGAATATGAGTAACTGAACCCTCAATCGAACTCCCATAACCATTAAAAACCCTAAAAAATAAAATCCCCAAATCGATTTAAAATCACCCCATCGCAAATCCCTATCGCACATAAAATCTACGCTACCACACCGTCAATCTACTCAATACTGACCTAAGAGTGTGGAGAAGAGAAAACGTAATCGATTTGATGGAGAAATAACGACGGAATCGCACACGGCGTGGATTATCGCCTCGGAGAGAAAAAACCCTAGCTTTTTTCACTGATGAGAGAAATGAACTGGTTCACGCGTATCTAGAGATGTCAAACAGGTTTATCCATCCCGTTCCGTCCCGTACCGCAGCGGGTTAGTCGTCGAGCGGGTTACAGCGGGCCTGTCCCGCGCGGGCTGCGGTTTTCAAAATGCCGGCCCAAACCCGTACCGCAAAATATATAGGCCTTCGCGGACCGTCCCGCGGGACGCCTCCTTATCAAACCGCCTAATACAGTTTTTTTTCATTAATGCTCAAGTATAAGAGTTGTGTAAGAGAGTTGAAGAGAGCTCATTTAGCTTCACTAAAGACTTATCAAAATCAATGCCACAAAGCTCCGTTTGTGCTTGCGTTCTTGAGTTAAAAGTCTTCTTTTGTTATCAGCATAAGCTTTTGTTGAGTTTGAATCTGATTGAGTTGTTATCTTTGTAATAAGTTGGCTCAAGTGTTTTATGTCTTCATCAAACCATCTCTCTTTTTAATTATTTGGATTGCAAAGAAAATCGTGAATCACTTTACCAAATTACACAAGTGACGTGTTACACAACTAAGGGTATGACTGGTTTTCCCGCTACCACCCGCAAACGCAGCTTTTGCGGTTGGTAGCGGTTGCTGGCGTTTTGCAACAATCGCTCAAACCGCTCTAAACCGCTCCAAATCGCTCCAAATCGCTCTGAACCTCATAAATTCAAAAGCTGGTTCCAGCTAGCGTTTGCGGTTGCGGGCGTTTGCGGGAGGATAAAAAAAATTATTTTTTTTCCAAAACAATATAAATACAAAAATAAAAAAATTCAATAAAAAAATTAAACTGAAATTATAAAAATGCTAAAATATATCAATTAAATTTTAATTAATATTATAAAACTTTAAAATAAAAATATTTTCTATATTTTTAAAAAATTTAAACTATAACTTTCTAAATATAAATTTTATATTTATTATAATATTATTATTTTTGATATTTTTATAATTGTATAAAATGTAAATATTGTTAATTTATTATTTAACTGCTGCTGCATTTGGTAGTTAACCAGTCATAAGTATCCCGCAAACGCACAAATTTCTAACCGCATAACCAGTCGTACAAATCTCTTAAAACCGCTAGAAACCGCAACCACCCGCATCCGCAAACTCCCGCAACCGCAACCGCAACCGCTGCGGTTAAACCAGTCAGGCCCTAACTTTTCTCCTAAACAACGCCACTGTAACCAAATTTAATTTAAGAAAAACACCACTTCATAATACTAAAAACAAAACCAATCAACTTAAACAAGAAATATCACATTGTAATAAACAATTCATAGTTGTGTGTAATAAAAAACAAAACCAATCAACTTGAACCCGTCCCGCGAGGCCCGCAATTTTGCGGGCTTACCAAATGGAGGCCCAATCCCGCCCCGCAGCAAGCCTTTACGGGACAGGCCCGCGGTCCAGGTCCTTGATTGCCATCCCTACGCGTATCCCCTCCTTTCTTCCTCATCGACGCGGAAAGGAGAAGCCACTCACCGCCCGACGCGTGGCTTGAACTCGCCTCTTACGGGTTCAAGCGTAAGGCCCGGTTCGTCGTTTAAAACCCATTTTTCATTTTTTTTAAATCAATCGGGCCTAAGAACTCGAGCCCACGACCCCCTCATGATCCCTTGATGCGCATGGTCTTAGGCTACCAAACTTTTGAACTTTGATATCAAGCCAGCTGCAGAAATGAGACTCATCCAGCTTAACGAGCTTGATGAAATCAGACATTTAGCTTTCGAAAATTCGAAAATTTATAAAGAAAGGACTAAAGCTTATCACGATAAAAAGATCATATCCCGGCACTTCGAACCGGATGATCAAGTCCTCCTTTATAACTCTAGGTTAACTTTATTTCCTGGAAAGCTAAAATCCCGTTGGTCTGGACCCTTCACCGTAAAAAACGTTCAACCTTCTGGAGCTATCACTTTACAAAATGATAAAGGCCAGGAATTTACAGTGAACGGCCACAAGTTAAGCATTATTGGGCGAAACCACCAGCAAAAGCGCCCATGGTGCTGTATGAACCTGATATTTAGTTTAATCAGGAAGTCGAGCTAAAGACTTAAAAATTAGCTCTGAATGGGAGGCAACCCATTTTATTTAAAAAATAATAATATATATATGTATATATCTAATAGTAATTTTTATATTTAATAGTAATTTTCATATTTCTTCTTATTATTAGCATTATTTAGGAAATTTAGAAATTAGGATTTGTCTTTGAAAAGGACATCGATCGACGAGGCATCACTGCCATTGATCGATGCGGGCATATCGACGGTTAAAACCCTTATTTCATTCGATATCAGTCCGTTCCTCTTCCTCATTCGCAACCGAAACCGAAAACAAAAACAACCCTTTTCTCTCTCGTTTCTTGACGGATTTCGTCCGTTCTTCGCCCTAATCTATTCGATTTTTCACTCTGTCACTGTTATATCCTCTCTCGAAACCAGCCTTCAAGGTATGCACTCGCAATTTTCAATTTTTTGAAACATTAGGGTTTTCGTTTTGAGTTGGACTAGATCGCTTGATTTGGTGTGATTGAGAGAAATTTTATAGTTCATATTGCTTATCTAGAGTTCAGTTTGTGATTTCTATGCCTTTTAATTCGTATAAACGCGATTTGGAGTTGTAGGTTTCGCGATTCGACATCGGCCGATATGAACTCGTTCGCATCGACGATGCTGTCTCTTGTTCGATTGTTCCGACTCGACAATATCGATCGATATGCAGTATAACCCATCGATCGATATTACCTTTTATCGACAATACTAACTTTATTTTCTTCTTGGTTTCAGATGAGCAGTTCAGAGACAAATGCACGAAACAGAGAAATCAGGTCGAAAAGGAGATTCGACGAAACCAGCAGTTCCAACAACCCACAGCGTCCTCCATGGCCTCGCACCGAAAACACACCTTTCGATGTCCCGGGCTATGATGATCCTAGAGCAGCGATCAACAGCAACGAGTGTCGCCACCGTCCCCTGTCAAAGGACTGGGACGACTTCGACAGCCTCTTCTACAACGATTGGCTGGGAGTCTCTATTGAGCCCACCAAATACCTCGACCGACCCATCCTAAAGAAGCTCGGGATCGAGAGAAATGTTCAGGACATGATCACACAGCTCGGACTCGGCACCATGCCCTCTCGCGCTTACGACCTCTACTCTGATCTCGTCCGCCAGTTCATGGCCACTGTCGAGGTCACCTACAGGACTTCATCAGCGAGGGTAGCGGGAGATGGTACTTTGACCTTCTTCGCCAGAGGGACACGCTACAGGATCACTATCCCCAAGCTTTGCCGCATCTACGGCTTCTCAGAGAGCGTCGCCTCCCACACGGTCCAACCATTCCTACACCTCGAGAGATTCTAGGACACCGTCGGCACAAGAGTTTGGGACACAAACAGGGCCGTGCTATCAAACATCCGCCATCCTGCACTTCACTACTTCCTACGGCTCCTTGCAAACACACTGGTTTGCAAGATGGAGCCCAACAAGGTCAGGATAAAGGAGCTCACATTACTTTTCTGTGCAGTGAATGGCGTGGTGGATATGGTTGAGTTGGATGAGGACGGCGAAGTGAACCCGCCAAACCTCGGAGCTTTCTTTGTCGCACACTTGGTGGAGTTGAAGAAGAAGCCTTTCAACAGCAGGGGTAAGAAGAAGGAGACAGTTGGGAGTCTTCTGACCCAGATTTTCCTTTACCTCGGCATCCGCCTCGACCCTCGCTCTGCCGACCGCGACCACGCCTTCCCCGACGAGCAGCACTTGGTGCACTCGCTATGGCTCGAGGAAGGGAAACTCTGGCGTTTCAGGATCCGCAGTGAGCATCGCCTTCTACCCCTACCGGACAGGAGGATCACTGATTTCGGGAACAGCGTGGAGCAGCTTCGATGCATGCCAGACGAGGCATTTCTCCGCAACCCCCAGAACATGTCACGCCGACCTCCCAGCATTCGCCGCGCCAGAGCTCAGGACGGCCAGGCACCGCCTCTCCCCAACTTCCCGAACATACCAGACATCCCCATGCACGACCAGGGAGACTTCCAGAGGTTCGTGGTGGACGCTCTTCAGGCCATCTGGGCTAAAGTGTCTTGTCGGAGCAGGAGAGCTGTAGGAGCGCAGGCACCAACACCAGCAGCAGCACGCAGGGACCCTTCCCCGGAGGACGATGAGGCGACTGACGAGGACACCGACTAGTCCTCATATCTCTATCTCTTATCCTCCTATTATGAACTTCTCTTTTTATTTTTTGAACTTGTAGGATTTATGTTCTTAAACTTATATCTTATGTCTGAGAATGTTTATTATTTCTTATGCTTGGTTGTCTAACAGAGCTGGCATTAGGCAGGAACTTTGAGTTCGACTCCAAGCACATGCAAAATTTCTGTGCTTCGCCATCGATCGATATGGAGAGGATTACATCGATTCTCGGCAAGAAACATCGATCGATATAGAAAGGATTACATCGATCGATGTGTCGTACGGATAGGTACTCCATTTTACTCTAACATTCTCAAACATCTAACTTGCTTTTAACCTATCCTTGGGCACTTTGCACCGAGACGGTGCAATATAAGTCTGGGGGAGGTAGTTACTAACACGAATTTCTTAAGTTTTTGTCAAAAATCTTTTCAAAAATAATTTTATTGAGTCAAGAAGAGGATTATGAACTAATGATTTCTACTTGAATGTCTAACCACTTTCTAGCACCACTCTAGATTTACTGATTGCAAATAGTACTATAGATGCTAAAGTGGATCAACCAGTAAACTATACATACTTGCTAGCTTGTTAGAAAGAACCAAAGCTAACAAGTCTGAAAGGTAAAGCCTTATGTAGAATTATATATCATATTTTCTCTCTCTAAATTTCGACCCTAGATTAGTTAGTAATTAATATTTCTATTCTAGATAAAATATATATATATATATATATATATATATAATATAATAAGATCTATTGTTTAATTAGGATGACTTTGAACAGGACTTGTTGGCTAAAACCATTAAGGCTTGATTCATAAAAGACTCCAATAAAAGCGTTCGAAACGGGACTTGGAGGCGGCAATCTTCAAGGCTCGCTTTCACAAAGAATTCTTGGATATAGGTCAAAAAGAAGTGAACAGAGCTTGGTGGCAACCACCATTAAGTTTTGATTCATGGAAGCCTGTCCAATCATGGTCACTGATCCTGCAATGGAAGCTGACTTTGACTCAAGAGAGAAATTAGAGAGAGAGAAATTAGGAACTAACTTTTACCTGCAGTTCCAGATACTTGTTTGAAACCCTTGCATCCTATGATCGATACTCCCAAGGTAAAGCTTACACTTTTTACATTGAGAAATGAGGTTGGTTGAGGAGATTGATAATAAGATTAGTTAAGATTGTTGGCTAGATGACTTTGGTTGCTAAGCTAGGATATTGCATAATGTATTTCTGTAGGACGGAACTTTTAGATGTGGAATGCAATATTATAGAGGTGATGATTTCCATGTTTCAAATCTGTGAGTCTCTGATGTTCTCAACCCTCTTCCAGAGAGACTATCTGTTGGTTTGACTTGAGGACAAGTCAAAGGATAAGTCTGGGGGAGTTGATATATCATGATTTTCACCCATTTTTATACATGGTATATAAAAGTTTTAAGATGTATTAATCATGGTTTAGAGTCTTTTCAAAGCAATTACAGGTTTATTCACCTGATGGAAGGAAATGTTACTTTTGGGACATTTTGGAATGCTTTTACGCAAGGAAAATCGATCGACGCTTGAAGAGCAACATCGGTCGATCAGAATCACTTACCATCGATCGACAAACATACATGTGCATTGATCGATGCCTAGTCACACGAGTGTGATCGCGAATTAAAAGATTTCATTTCCTATAAGATCTATTATTTGCAACTTAAGTCCTTAGCCGCCTGTTAGGCTATATGTACTAGGGTTTTATATCATTTTAGGCAGACTCCTGCAAAAAAACCTAGTTTGGAGAGGGAGCATTTTGGCTACCATTAGAAGAGCTTAAAATTGGAGAGATAGATCTGTGACTGCAAAACAGAGAAGATCTTGAACTCTTTTATTTCTATTACTCTGTCTATTTGTGTTTTATGTTTCAATTGAGTTTATTTCACGCCATCATGACTTTGTCTCTCATGAATATGTTTGAGTAAACCAATTGTTAGATTTAGGTTTCTCACCAAGGTTAAAATTATGTACTGCTAATGACTAATAAAAAGGTGTTTTGATTGTTCTTTCATTGCTTGTGAACTTAATGCTAAAATTGAGATTGATCACCTTCATTTTAGATCTTATATTAATTGAGTCCGACTAACCGTTTCCCCTCAATACCTGAACCCACTTGCGTGATCTAACTAACTCAGGCGCAACGACAGTTGGTCTGAGAAGGTTAGAGAACAAGTTAAACCCGTTCGCAAAGCTCGTTAGAATAACCATCGATCGACACAACTATCGTTATATCGGTCGATTGTTACAAAGGTGTATCGGTCGATGTACATCAAGTCACATCGATCGACACTCTCTCGAGATTAAAGTACGACAGTTGAGATCCGAGATCTAGTGAAGATAACCTATCCGGTTAAACCATTGTTTAGTTCAAAAACCGTCAAACCCTTTAGTCTAAACTAAGTGCAGGCATTTCATACCTGAGATTTACCTAAATCTAGCTGCTTTCCCATTCTTGAAACCACTTCAATTCAATCTATCGTTTCACTATTGTTTTCGATTTATCATTTACTGCTTTTAAAACTATTAAAACCTTTTAGTCTATCTTCTTTTCTAATTATTTAAGTCTGTTGAGTAATCCTAGAGTCTCTGTGGATTCGATCCCTAAGTACTACATATGAACCTCTTTTGATGAGAGTAACACTCTTTAGGGTAATTTGAGTGATATCAATGTCCAAATATTTATTTGAGCATCCTTGAATCATGTGATCAATACCCCCAAGGTAAAACCTACACTTTATTTATGTAAGAATTGAGGTTGGTAGAGGGAATTGTCAGACATGATTTGCTATGTTGTTGATTAGATGAACTTGGTTGCTAGACTATGATATGGAATAGTGTGCTTCTGAGACTAGAACTGTCTAAGGTGTTGATTCTAAGTTTTAGTATGTGAGTCCTTGTTGTTTTTAAACCTCTTTCAGAGAGACTGTATGTTTGTTTTGCTTGAGGACAAGCAAAAGGGTAATTTTGGGGGAGTTGATACACCATGGATTTAACCCACTTTTACCCATGGTTTGTTAAGTGTCTTAACTATTAATTGTTATATTATAGAGTCTATTTAGTATATTTATAGGATCATGAGTGATTTGGAGGAAAGTGATGATTTTGGAGCATTTTGTAGATATTTGGAGTAAGTACCCGAGATGACCATCGAGCACGACCATCGGTCGACACTAAAGAGGAATAATCGATCGATGTTCACATCGTTACATCGATCGACAGCGAAGCGCGCAGGAAGCCCGTTTGGTCTCAGTCGACTTAGAGCCCAAGTCTTCACCTATTTACAAGATTAACCCTGGTGAGTTTTAACCTAATTATATAAGCTTTGCCAGCATGTTAGAGGCAAAGTGTGATTTCTTGTTTTTTTATTTTCACAGTAAAGGTTTTCTAGGATTTTTAGTAGATTGGAGAGAAGATCCAAAGAGATTTGTGATTGGAACTCCATGGATATCTATCTATTTATCTATGCAGTTTTTATTCCTTATTGCTGTTATAAATTGCTTGGCCATGTCTTAGTAGTTCCCTTGTTAGATTTAGGGTTTAAATAGGTTATGAGGGATTAGCCCCAACTATAGATTGCTAAGTTGTGATATTCATCTTTAGGATTGTCATTAATGCATGTTTCTAGATTAGCTACCTTGAACTTACCCTAGGCGTTGTAGACATAAGCGATAGCTTGCATCTCACCCTTAATCCATCCTAACTGAGCTAAGATTGCTAGAGTAGGCGAGAGCTGATCTAGGAAGCTTAGTGAGCATATTCAATATGTGCTTTAACGCTTGACCAAGAGCGTCGATCGATTCCAATCGAATAATTGGTCGACGTTTCAAAAAGTGTATCGATCGATATTCCTATAGAATAATCGATCGACACTGGTCAATAGACAAACCTAGAAAGCGAAAGCCTAATGGGTTGTTATTAAGTGTTGAGCTCTATAATATCATGCATACAACTTATAAGGCTGTAGGAATATAAACCTGATTACCTGACTAAATACCCTAAGTCTAGCTATTTCCTTTTAAGTCCCAAAACCCCAATCAATCAATCGAGCAATCACTTGCTCACAAACCTGCAACTCTACATTTAAATCATTAAACAACCAAGCTTAACTAATCTGATTAGATTTATTAGGTTATCTAGCTCTCTGTCGATTCGATCCCTCAATACTACAACTGAACCTCTTATTTGAGAGAGTAATTCACTCCTAAAGGGTAAATCTGATTAGATTTATTAGGTTCCACGTATGGATAAGCAGAGATTATAATATGCTCCCTGACTTTTGAACTTTTGCTCCCCGTATTTCATAGTACTTTTGCAAGTATCCCCAGTGTTCCCTGTATTGTGTAGCACATAGCGTTTTAATACATGTACTTTTCACATGTGGTACTCTAGGGACCCCGATATTCCTTAGGCTATACCAGGGCTTTAGGTAGTTTTAACAGCATACCCAGGCTTGCGCAGACCCATTCCTTCTTTATGTCTCATACCCATTGTCGCTCCCTGTACAAACTCTGAGTTTGAATACATTACTTTTTGTTTGCACTTATGCCTCCTGCGTTGTTGCGGGAATTGGCATGTTTCGTACGATGCTCCTTGCGTAAGAGTAACCGTTTAAGCTCCTTACGCAGTACTTTGCATGTTATGTAATATGCTCCCTGCCTGAGAGTTAGTGTGTAAGCTCCTCAGGCAGTACTTTGCTTTATATGTAATATGCTCCATGCCTGAGAGTAAGCGTGTAAGCTCCTCAGACAGTACTTTGCACTATATGTAATATGTTCACCGCCTGAGAGTAAGTATGTAAGCCCCTCAGGCAGTACTTTGCATTGTAAGTACTTCGTATCCCGCATGGGAGTAGGCTCTTGAGCCGGAGTACTATATTTGACCGCATACTATGGATTGTGCTAGCCCATTCCTGCGATTGTCAAATATTTTCCATGTGTCATATGTGTTGGTTTTCCACTTATGCGCAATATCATAGGATCTAGTAATCCCTTTTATTGATCTGGAAGCAGGGATGGATGCAGGGGTCGGAACCAAAGCGTCTCTCAATAGGAACCTAGAGGCCGGTGTCTTGCCCAAGGCCTGGATGATTTTTCCCAACCAGTTTGCCCATTATTTCTCGATTTCATCCTCAAACTCGGGGAATAACATGTGCACTCAAGTCAGCCGGAGTTGCTCATCGCTCCAGTAATCCTTCTTTCCCAGGTTCTTCTTAGGTTTGGACCGTGTTCGAACCTGGAGGAGAACAAATTTCCCAGGATAGACCAGGGTCAAGTAGACGTTTCTAGGTTCTAGACTTTTTTAGAGATGACCTGGTGAGATTTAGGATCTTGGTTGCATTCCATTGGATGTCAAGACTTATTCATGGAGCTCGTGGCCGGAAGTAGTTTTTTCTGGTTGGCGCAAGACCTGATGGAGAAACGTTCGATGCTTCAGTGGGCATCAACATCGGCTCGTCGGTTGCAGGTCCCTTGGGCTTGGCGTGAACATGACATCGCTCTGAAATCTCTTTTTTTGGTTCTTCTTAGGCCTGGGCTGTGTTTTAACCTGGAGGAGAGTTGATTTCCCCGAGATAGACAGGTGTATAATGGATATTCCCAGGCTTGTGGCTGGTTTATGTCAATTGACCTAGGAAGATTTAGGATCCTGGCCTTGCATGTCAATGGATGGGAAGGCTCGTAGGTTTGGCTGGTGAAGACCACTCGGTTCTGTTGAAATCTACTGTAGGTGATCTGTTGCCCTGCTCTGAAGCAGGAATTCTTGATCTCAGATTCGCATTGCAGTGATAAGCGAGATCTGTCTTCCTGGTGTAGGACCTTGGTGGCACGCAGCCACATATTTCCTTGTTCCGAATGGCACATGACGGGGGCAAGGAAACAAATTATGGATTTACTTCTTGCTTATGTGCCCCATGATTGGATATCGGCTGGAGAATAATCTTCTGAAGAACATACACCCTGACTCTAGGATGGATAAGTTTTGTACTAGGTAGTAGTTGAGTGAAGACTACGATTTTTCTCATTCGTTCTTCAGTTGGAACGAGACCCTTTGTTGAGACGTGGATGCCGATTCTTCGTCGTACTACCCTGAGGTATCGAGTACATCGTGTAGGAACTCGTAATCCCTGATGATTCTTCTCTGGAATCTAAGGCTCTCAAGGGATTCATGTTCTGATCATGTTGAACCTGTAGTTTATCCTTGGGAACTTGGAGGTTTCGAGGAATTAGTGCTATGACACGGGAGGATATATAGATATTGCAGCCAGAGGTGAATATTTGTTTTGTTGTCTCGAACCCAGAGTCTTTATTGACTTAATAAAACATCGCACTCTGTCCTCCAGAGATGGACCACTCTCGATGTCGACTTGATGTGGGCCAATGTTGAGATTGCACTGGTTGCCTTTTCCGGATCCGTTCATGATGTTTTCAAGCCTTTATAGGGCAGCTTCCTTGTTCCGGAACTATTGTGGGATGCATGGTCCCGAAGATTAACCTCCTGAAATATGGAGGTCGTGGGATTCACCGTCTTGGAGCCCGGAAGTTTTGGCATATATCCTACTAAAACCCGGACGCGGTAGGATTTATCCTCTTCAAATCTGACGGTTACAGGGGAAGAAACAATGCTTACTCGTCCTTGACCTTGGATAGCAGGGGCTGACATGATCTTATATGGCCCGAGTCAAAATTGACCCGGAGGCAGGAATGGACCGGTTCTGGAGCCGGACCCGTTGTTTGGATAGCAGGGGTTGACCCAGCTAAGAATGCTTCTTCGCATGGATTAGCGTTGTCTACTGCATACTAGGACATAGTTAATCCATTCCTGTTGTTGATCTTCCATACATATTGCTTCGCTCCTACTCCTTGGATCTCCTCCTTTTGTAGATTTTGTTTAGTGACTTCTTCTGGCCGCTCTCTGCTCCGACTTGGGTGAGCTGCTCTCAGCGTTTTATGATGTCATTTACTGAAGCACACAAGCTGTTATCTGCCCCCGCTTGGGCGAGCCACTCCCAGCGTTTTCTGGATGTCACTCGATGACTCGTCGCCTCTTCTTGAATCTACTTTGCCATGGGCATGTTGATGGGATTTGTTGATGCGTGTTGCTCTTAGGGTTAACGTTTAGCTCATTTGCCCCTGTATTCCCCGTGGTCGTGTCTTCCTCAGAGGTTCGTGAAGGCACATGACCTTTGAAGTGTTTCTTTAGAAGTTTATAGAGGTGCATACCTTTGGAAACATGTAGCCTTGGAAATCTTGAGAAGCACGTGGCCTTAACTTCCTTTAGATGTATATCAGGGTACATTGCCAGGAAAAGCAGTAGTAAGGTGGTCGGATCTTGTTTTTTTCCTGCAGTTGTTGGATTTGACCTCCTTGTAAGGTGAACAACCAAGGATCCGAAACCTGGGATCCGGAACCTGGAACCCGAGATCCGGAACCTGGAAGCTGAAACCCAGAGGTTTGGCTTTTTTCTTTTCGATCAATTGTAGCGGTAACATGTGTTCTCCGGCTTCTTTTACTCCCATTTTCTCCAAATGGGTAGAGGATATGAGGACCATCACTCCTTGATGTAGAGTTAGCATTTTCTCTGGCTGCTTTGCAGGAGGCAGAGCAGCACTGTTCCCGGCGCTTGGGCAGGGTTCCTTTCGCGGACCAACTCCAATGGAATTTGACAAGTACTCTAAGGCATTATATCCACCTAGCTATCAGGTTTATCTATGATTCCACTACCACTTAGATTCTAGAACCTAAAGAGAAAGGTGGTTCTCCAGTTACCTCTTTGTGGTAGTCTGGTATGCATGCAATATTTCCAGGAACTCCTCTTCTGGCTCCTCCAGCTATTTGGAATTCGTCAAAGTTGTAGACCCGGCCAAAAGATGTTCTGCCCTGCTTGAGGACCTCTTATCTTTCTCGTATGTGGCAGAGTTGTAAGCTTGGAGGCATTAATGGCGTCCAAGGCTTGCTAGAGTGTTGCTAGTTGATTACCCGCTGATATTGATGTTGGGGATGACTACTCACATCGAGCCCAAAGGTTGTAAAGGTCAGCTTTTTGGTACCCGGGACCGGCAGGAACCAGACACTGTAGGGGTCTGATTTGAGATTGAGACCCTGATACCACTCAAATTGCCGTAAGTAGTGATTTATACTCTCTCAAATAAGAGGTCGAGTTGTAGTACTTAGGGATCGAATTCACAAGGAGCTAGGGAACCTAGGGAACCTAGCGATTCTAATATGATTTGTTAAACAAGGATGTTTTAAGAGTTTTTAAGAGTAAATTGCAGTTTTGTATTGAACACTAGTGTTCGTTCAATAGCAGATGTTTTGGGGTTTTGGTGCTCAAAAAGGAAATAGCTAGACTTATGATTTTTATTCAGAAAAGTTGAAATTATAATTCTATAAATGCTTAATGAGTTGCATGCATGATAATGTAAAGCTCAACTATTTGATCAACAAGTCTTTCGGCCTTTGCGAGCATTGACTTGTTGACTGTTAACTAGATCTATGATCTCAACTCTAGTTATATTGATCTATAGAAAGTGTCGATCGATATTCCAATGGGCATATCGACCGATACACCTTTTGCACCGTCGATCGATTATTCAAGTATGATATCGATCGACGCGCTCTAGTCAAACTTTATGCGCATGTTGAATGAATGCTTACTAAGCTCACTAGATCATCTCTCGCCTTGCGCATAGCAAGAAACAAAGTTCATTTAGAATGTTTTCAGGATGAGAATTAGCTATGGCTTTTATCAATCAATCCTACGGAAAGTTCTAGGTAGCTAATATAGACACATGCATTAATGAACAATTCTAAAGATGATTATCACAACTCAGCAATCTATAGTTGGGGCTAATCCTTCCTAACCTATTTAAACCCTAAAATCTAAACAAGAACTACTCAGACATGGCTTAAGCAATTCATAACAATGGTTAGGTATAAAAATTTCATAGAATAAATAAGATAAATATCAATGGAGTTCCAATCACAAATTATAACTTTGGATCTTCTCTCCTATCTATCAATAAACCAATAAAACACAAAGAAAGGCACTCTCCTCCTCTAACATGGCGGCAAAGCTTATATAGTTAGGGTAAAACACGTCAGGGGCAATCTTGTAAAATAGTGAAATCTTGGGTTTCAAGTTGACTGTGACCAAACGGGCTTTATGCGCTTCGGTATCGATCGACACCATGACTTGTGTATCGATCGATTATATCTCCCCAATATCGACCGATTGTCGATCTCGATGGTCATCTCGAGTGCTTGCTCAAAATCTCTCCAATATGCTCCAAAATCATCACTTATCTCCAAAACATTCTTGATCTTATAAATATAATAAATAGACTGTATATTAATATAAATATTAGTAAAAACACCTATAAACTATGGATGAAAATAGGTCAAATCCATAGTCTATCAACTCCCCCAGACTTACCCTTTTGCTTGTCCTCAAGCAAAACAAACAGGCAGTGTCTCTGAAAGAGGTTTTAAAAACATAAGGGACTCACATGATTTAAAACTTAGAATCATCACCTCTACAATATTGAAATCCACATCTAAGAAATCCTAATTACAAAACCACATCATACCATATCCTAGCTTAGCAACCAAATTCATCTAGCCAGCAACTCAGCATAATCTTGTCTTTCATTCCTGTTGGGGTCGAAAACGGTTACGACGAAATTAATATCCAACCTTCCGCAAAAACAAGTGTGAGTGTCTTTCTGCGACAAATATGCTTGGTAAAAAAAAATGTCATGCCACGTGATCTCGATATAAAACCTTTTTCATGTCTCGGTTGGATCAAACACAAGCTGTCCCAAGGTAACGAAAACATATGTAAACCAGCCACGGATAAGTTTGAGTGTGATGATCGGAACACGGACAAGCCAAGCTCAGTCACTACGCAAACAATCGAACATGCACACTGCCCGGTTGCTACGTGGCGACCGAGCTCGAGCCAAGCTGGTTGCAACATAGCGACCAAGCGCGCGTCCCGCTCGGTCACTACGTAGCGACCGAGCTCAAGCCAAGCTCGGTCACTACGTAGCGACCGAGCGCACTTCCCGCTTGGTCGCTAGATAGCGACCGAACTCGAGCCAAGCTCGGTCGCTACGAAGCGACCGAGCGCACATCCCGTACGTAGCGACCGGGCTCGACCAAACGGGACCCACTCGAGCTTTTCCGAAATGTCGAATACGACACGATTCCATACATTTTTGTCTGCTCTTTGATGCTATCTCCCGAAGACCATAGCAAACCCGTTTCATGTCTCTCGACATTTGAAATCATCAATCGAACTTTACCGTAAAAACCGCGAAAATTTCGTTTTTTATCGAAAGAAGCCGTAGTAAACGCGTCGAGTCAAAAGACGGCCCAAAGGGACCTAAGACAAGACTCGAAGCCCACTTTATGATTTCTTACCCAACAGCCCGTAAACCGTAGGACGGTTTACGCTTGGTTCGCTAGGAAAGATAAATGTCAAGTTTCCGCGGATAAATACGAAATTTTGAAGATAATTACGAAGATCGGGAAAAATGGAATACCTCCATTTTTAGGCTATGACGGCTTAAGGGCAGAAGGGGAAAAGCGTAAACCGACCTAGGAGCGAGAATATAAGGAGTCCTAGGCGAGAGGCATGGGAGGAGAACTTTTTACACAGCAAACTTAGCACTTAGAGCGATTTTAGGCAATATTTTGTTTTTGTTATTCGAGCTGCGACTCAATTAGGTTTTTCCCGTCTTAGAGTTTTTAGAACTAGGAATCTCACCGACAGCTCTCGTATCCCAGGCACTTACCTTGTTCTAAACACTCAAACGCAGATTCGGAATAAAAATTATCTTGCTCTCTTTTTCGATTTCTTATTTTATTACTTTTCTCGTTTCGTGTTCTGATTGTTTGGCGTGTGGTATTAGCAAATATCCGGGACCTCTGGAAAACTAGGTTTCTCCTACTTTCCTAATTTAAACGGAAATCGACAGTGCGAATTTCGCTTCCCACAGTTTGGCGCTAGAAGGAGGGGGGTACAGATCAAGCTAACTCTTAACCACATCACGCTCAACCAGACATGTCAACTGACAACGCGGACATCGTGCAAACTCCTCTCAACGAAGGAAGCAGCACTGATCTCCACACTCCAGCAGCGGACGTATCCGCAGCCAACGTACCAGCCAACGCCGCGGCGCTCGAGGAGTTTAAAAAGATGTTTGCCACCTACGAAAAAAGGTCGGAAGAACAGGATAAGCTCGTGAGCACCTTGACCAAGCAAGTCGAAACCTTAACGGCAAGGACTCGAGCAATCCGTCTTTGCAGAACCACAAAAGTTCGCGGAAAAAGACTCGACTTCGCAACCCCACTCGACAGGCCTGGAACGTCGCGGGAAAGACCTTCGGGCCAAAACCCTAGCGAAAAATCTCCTGCCAAAAAAAGGAACTCCGAGAGTCCTCCACTTCCCGCGAAGGACTTGGAGGTTAATGAAGTCGAGCACGTCGACTTGGATCCCAGCAGCGTCTCCAACGATACTGAGGAGGATGGCGACAGACATCCAAGAAGGACCAGAAGCCGATCTGCTTGGGAAAGCTCTCCGTTCGATAAGCTAATGACGGAAGAGGAGGAAATCCTCTATTGGAATGAACAAGAAGAGCTGGCTGAAAAGCAAACCGAGATCATATGCAGTAAACGCCGATAAACTCGGAAATATGCGGACGAGACGTTGGACATGAAATAAGGGCCGTGAAATCCCAGATCCATCACGCTACCAGTGCTGCCTCCGCGATCGACAGACTGCTGGAGGGGGCTCGAAAGACGCCCTTCCGTTATGAGGGTCTCTGATCCGGGAAAAATCAAAGTACCAAAGTATGATGGTACGACTGATCCTAAAGCGCACCTTCAGGGTTTCAACATCACGATGGGAAGGGCCAGATTGAAGGACGGCGAAAAAGACGCCGGCTACTGCCGTCTATTCGTCGAGATCTAGAAGGAGCGGCGCTCGAGTGGTTCGCACGCCTTAAGCGAAACTCTATCGGAAGTTTCCGACAGCTCGCATCGGAATTTCTCAAGCAATACTCTATTTCAAAGTAGTTGTGCTCATCCAACAACATATGTCTTCCAGAACTTGCAGCATCATTCACACAGACCAAGCTAGTATCAGAGATCTACACGAAGGATCAGATAGATGAGATGGTCTATGGAATATGTGGGGCTCAGGGAAAGAACGAAGATGAAGGACATCATTAGTTGGTTGACTACATGCTTGGAAGAGATCATGCAAGACATAGTCAGAATGCAGACAGAGCGTGTGGCTGAAGCAACTACACTACCGTCTATCGACAGAAACATCTCGACATCGATCGACCATGACCCATCACCATCAATCCCGACGAATTCCATACCAGATTCTTACACCAGAGCAGAATTTGATAAAATAGTACAAGAGATTTATGGAACTCTGGGAACATCATTAGACAGACTCGACAGGAGATGTGATGACATCTATTTCCCATGGAACAACACTGTGGGAACCAAAATTTGCACTGTCGATTTCTGTTTAAATTAGGCAAGTTAGGAAAACCCTAATTTTCCAGAGGTCCCGAATATCTGCTAAACCACACGCCAAGCAATCAGAACACGCAAATAAAGACGAAAAAAAAATCGTAGAAAATAGCAAAAGGAGTTTTATTCCCAATTCGCGAATGAGCATTACAACAAGGTAGAAGCCTCGGCTATGAGAGCTGCCGGCGAGATTCCTAGTTCTAACAACCTAAGACTGCAAAACCTACTTGAGTCGCAGCTCGAAATAACAAAAACGAAGTTGCCTAATTGCTCTAAGTGCTATGTTTTCTCTGAAAAAAGTTCTCTCTTTGTGCCTCTCGCGTAGGACTCCTTATATACTCCCTCTAAGGTCGGTTTGAGCTTTTCCCTTCCTGCCGTTAAGCCGTCATAACTCAAAAATGGAGATATTCCATTTTTCTCGATCTTCATGATTATCCGCGGAAATTTAACATTTATCTGCGGAGATTTGACATTTATCATTTCTTGTGGACTAAGTATAAGCTGCCATAGTATATATGGGCTTTTCCTTAAAAAATTGTAAGTGGGTTTCCAGTCGCATTTTAGACCTATTTGGGCTGTCTTTCGATTCGAAACGTTTATCGCGATTTTTATCGATAAGAATGGACTTTCCGCGATTTTTATCGATAAGAATGAACTTTCTGCGATTTTTATTGTAAAGTTTAAATGATAACTCCAATCGATGGGAGTGAGAAATGATGACTACGGTACATGGGAGCTAGCATTCAGGAACATACGAGAATGCCCGGATTTGGGTCGTACCCATTGATCGATGTCCGAAACAGTTTGATCGCTACGTAGCGACCAGATCCGCGATGGATCGATCGCTATGTAGCGACCAAACGAATGGCTTGGCCGGTCGCTATGTAGGGACCGACTCGTTACGGATCGGTCGCTACGTAGCGACCGACCGAGAGGCTTTGTCGGTCGCTACGTAGCGACCGACTCGTTGCGGATCGGTCGCTACGTAGCGACCGACCGAGAGGCTTGGTCGGTCGCTACGTAGCGACCGAATCGTACGTAGCGACCGATCGAGAGGCTTGGTCGGTCGCTACGTAGCGACCGACGCATGCGCGGGTCGATCGCTACGTGGTGACCTTGTTTGAATCCTTTATACTCGCTCTTCCGACATACGTTATGTCGACGTTTCTGCTCCTATCAGAGATTTGTGAAAATCTCGCTAGTGCCATTGCACAATTTTGGTGGAGCTCAAACCCACCAAAAAGAGGAATACACTGAGCGAAAATGGGAAAAGGTTTGTCGACCAAAAGAAGAGGGCGGGATTGGCTTCCGCTTAATTCATGAGTTTAATTTAGCACTATTGGCGAAGCAATAATGGAAGTTGGTTCAGTATCCTTATTCGCTGGTTGCCCGAGTGCTGAAGGGCAGATATTATAGAATGACCTCGCCATTAAGGGCAATCTCTGCAAGTAGTCCGTCATAAATGTGAACAAGCATTTACGCCGCAAGGAAGCTTTTGCGTCTGCTAAACCAGCTATACCTGTAGCGCCTGTGATGCACCCGAATATGAGAGTTAGTGACCTCATTAACCAGGAAACGAAGGAATGGGATGTAGGGTTACAAGAGGATTATGTCCATTCTGATGACATACCACTCATTCGCAGTATGGCCATAAGCTCTACCCATCGCCGTGATACTTTATGCTGGAACTATACGAGGAATGGCCAATACACAGTTAAATCTGGATACTGTGTTGCTCAAAATTTGTTGAAGCCAGAAGAGGAAAAGGAAGTGTTGGAACCAAGTATCACTAAGCTTCAAGCCTTTGCTTGGAAGTTGAAAGCGCCAAGGGAGATGTGCCATCTTATATGGAAATTGATAACGGGTGAGGTAGCAGTAACGAGGAGCCTAGTAAGGCGGAATATGAAGTGCGATAATTATTGCCCGAGGTGTGGAGAAATAGAAGAATCTGTAACTCATGCAATATTTGAATGCCTTCCAGCTCTCCAAGTATGGTCCTTATCAGCAACTCCTACAAGCCCAGGGACATTTCCAGTGTCAAGCGTCTACACAAACATGGACTATCTATTCTGGAGGAAGAATGCTATCATAGAGCCAGACCAAGACAGGGATCCTTATCCCTGGATAATATGGTATATTTGGAAGGCTCGTAATGATAAACTTTTCAGGGGTATAGACAGAGATCCTTTGGAGCTAGTTCGATATGCAGAAAACGAGTGTCAAGCATGGTTTAATGGAAATGAGACGATAGCACCAGTAGTACAGGCCAGCAATAATAAGGAAAACCAAATCTTAAGTTTGGGTAATATTTGTCTGCTAGATGGATCGTGGACAGCTTCTGATCGATTTAGTGGATGCGGATGGGTCTAGATTGATAGCGGGGAAAACGTGCAACTTATGGGAACACGGAATTTCACTCGATGTGAATCAGCACCGCACTCGGAGGTAGAAGCACTGCGATGGGCGATGGAGAATATGCTTCAACACTCGCTTGTACCAGAGCTTTAGAACAAACTGCAAGGAGCTGATTGCAATGATAAAGGAACCTTAGGAGTGTCCAAGATTCGCGACAGAATTGGAGAAGATAGAGACGCTGCAGATCTGTTTCCCGGACTTCAAAATCACCCATGTGCGACGAGTCCGCAACCAGTTTTCTGATTTTTTAGCTAAGACCGCTAAAACCTTTCGTAGGGAGTTACTTTTCATTGGTTGTCCTATTCCGGTCTGGTTACCCAGACCACCTCAAACTTGAGTAATAGAATGCCCGTTTGACGTCAAAAAAAATTTAAGTAAAAACTGAAAAAGTTCATCATCCCCTTTTCGACTTAATAAAACTCAATAAAAAACATAAAAATCAAAATCAAAAGAAAACATAATATTCGTAATACCTCTCCCAACAACACTGTCCCTAGTGTTATACAGTTTGAGACTGTAAACCTCTCCCAACAACTCCGGATTACATAGCGCCTTAACCTTGGTAAAAGGCTGTAAACCTATAGTGCAGGAAACCTTATACTCAAAACTTCCCTCATGCCATCGCGAGGGAACAGGTGACAAAAATTCTACATTTATCTTCTTCTTCTTTTTTTTCCTGGACCTTCCCCCAGACTTAGGCGTTTCAATAGACACCAAAGGGGTGTCAATCGACGCCAAAGGGGTGTCAATCGACGCTGACGCTGGTTCTGCAGTTTCGCGATTTGAATCAGCTGTAGTTGCTGGATCCTCATACAGCTCTATGCAGGAAATAAACTCCTCGCTTTGGTCTTCTCCACATGATCGTAGAGGATACTTTCATCACCATTAGTCAGACACATCTTATTCTTTTTTAGATCACAAACTTCCCCCACTGTAACCATGAAGGTTCTTCCAAAAAGAAAAGAAGATTTCCATCCTGATTTGATCTCCAAGACAGTGCATTCCCCTATCTCTAGTTTAACATTCTTGATCATGCCGGCTGAGTTTGCTTTGGAGTTATCCACGAAAATGAAACTATTTTGGGAATGTTCCACCTTTAATCCTAATAGTTCACCTTTAATCCTAATGGAAAATACATAGGAAGTACACTTCCTTTGTATGGATCAAATGTCACTCCTTAAAGGCATATTCTTGTAATATACATTGCCCACCTAAAATTAAGCATTTTTATGAAAAATAGTCTCAGCATGTCATTCGGTAAAGAAAAACCTGTGGACGCGAAAGATACAAATTGATACACAGTGTGGATGATGTGGAGAAGAAGATGAATCAATAAATAATTTATTTTTGAATGTCTCCTTGTTGTCCAAGTATGAGCTCGCTTAAAAATCCAATCGAAAAATCCAGTTAGTTTTCATACTCAATCAATTTTTCCACATATGGATAATTTGTTTTGGAGGTTTCACCGCAAGTGGATAATCATAGATTTATGTACTAGGAAAGGACGAAACAATATGGTTTTCTGCAACATAGATACCGACCCTAGAGTTATTTTCCAACTGGCAGAAACTGAATCAACACTTTGGGTTGAGGCACAAACGTCAGTAACACAACGGGTCACCCAAACTATAGAGGTGGAGTCGGCAACTTTACCTCACATACCAGGATGATAGTTTTTTAGATGGATCATGGAAATATTAGGACAATTACTCGGGACAAGGTTGGTATAGTACATTGGAAGGATTGGATGGGCTGATGGAGGCAAGGAACCCAAGAGCCAGCCTTTAACCCCTTTATTCGGAATTAGAAGCCTTGATTTGGGCAATAAAAAACATAAGGAGTTTAAGAAAATTTCCTCAACTAGTGAAGATAGTTTGAGAACCAGAAGAATAGTTTGCCTTTGCAACTTATTTGGAAGATATTCAGCTCCTAAATGAAAATTTCAACCACTCAAAGCTCACATGTGTACCCTGAACGCAGAATACCAAGACATACAGTTTGGCACGCAGTGTTTGGAAACAACTGTCTTTTGTCATTTAACAGAGTTACCATTTTGTTTAACAGATTCTTAATTGAGTCTGTCTATGTTGATGACCAAAAAAAACATCGCTTGTTAAGTTTTACTAAATCTTATCTTCATGTGAAAACAAAGAATCAGATTACTACTTTTCTTAACCCTAAATTTGTTTCTTCGCTGATTCTTGAGCTTTTTTTCCTCCCCAAAGTTGTCCACTCTTACACGTTAACGATACATTGATAATTGACTATTGCTTCTTTTTAATTTGTTTCTATAACATTTTGAGCCAAACATCTAATCTCAAATTAGAACAGAAACATAATTTTCTTTTTACTCCATAAAAAAATGGAAAGCAAAGAGCAGGAACTTCAACCTCCACTCAGTATCTGCGAACGTTTCTATGATTTACTGGTGAAGTTATTAGCCACGCAAGCTTTGAAGAAAGTAACGCTTGGCCATCAATTAATACTTGGTGCAATCGAACGACCGAAGAAAAAGTCTGATATTGGCTCTAACATCATCTGTGGTGATGAAAACATCATGGAGAAAAATGAAATGTTATCAGTCAACGGAGAACAACTAGAGTTACGTCAAACTAAAGAAAAGGCTCCAAAAAGAATTGTAAGTATAAAGGAAGAAGTCGATGAGATACGAATAACTTCACGGAGAATTAAGAAGAAGACATCCAAAGGAAGTTTTGATTCCTTCGAGCATGAGGTTATGTCTCTAAAACCATTGAAATCAATTCTGAGGAAGGATTCAGAAGGAAAAAACAATACATGACCTGGTGACCACCTATTACTGGATTTGTGGTACGAAATATCTGTTAACCTTACGTATACATAAATATGAGTCGTGACTATGACTGATATGTAAAAGAAAGTACTGGGAACGATACTGTGTATTATATAATCTATTTATTGTCATACACTATATACCTTTTTATAGAGAAACTAGCAGCAATAACTTATAAACAATTTTACAAATAAATGTATAAACATAGCTAGTTCGTACTTAATATATTCAATGTATAAATCATACAGTATAAAATGCATTGAAGATAAAATTATCAGTTCTCTTTCTTTCTTTTTTCCAGACACGTTTTTTGTAACACCCGTCTCCTCCTCTCTCGAGAACGGCGTGCTACTTACCGAAAAATACCAAATTAAACCGATTATAAATAAAATAAAATGTCAAACCTTTTAATCAAATGAATTCCAAATAGAACGAGTTTATAATTTAAAAACAAAATACATTAAATCGGAAAGTTAATTAATACCAAAATAAAATACGATTTTTCCAAGACACCAAACCTTCCAAATATCCAACACTCGGGGCAAGCTCACCTGCAAGGGGAAGAAGAGGGGTGAGCAACAGGGGAGTCACTCAGTGAGGTATGGGATGCTAAACACGCAAACCACTGACTTGAGTAAATAGAACTCCCACTATGGAAGTTTAACTCTAACATGAACAAACACGATGTCTAGCACATCACACAAAACAAACAGTGCGCTGATGGTATATAGCTAGTCCACACACCCCGCATTCTCCTCATACGGATATATAAATCGTAGCGTCGCTAATACATTAAGTCTCTGTACCCCCGCCCTCTCAAGTAGCGTCCATGGTACAAACGTCTCCGTACCACACGCCCGCACAAGTAGCATCACAAGTCCATACGTCTCTGAACCCCTGCCCGCACAATCAAAGTAGCGTCGCTAGCCCAGACATATCTGAGCCCCCGCCCATGCACATAGTCCATACTAATAACTATGTATACACACATACATATGTCGCATCTCTTAACATCACACAATCAAATCAATGGTTGAATCCACTAGACCCCTAATTCCAGTTTACAATGAATGAACTAACTAACAATCAAGACACAATTCAAATAGACGGATCATGATTCGAAATCTAAACTACGATAGAGAGAATTCTACACTGGTACGGGATTTACAGAATAGACCCTCACCTTTGCCATATCGGAGAGCCAGAAATCGAAAGAAGATAAGAACAAGAAGAAAACTAGGGTTTTGCCTTAGCTCTTGACGTCTCGCCCGCATCACACCAGATCGGAAAGAAACAAACACAACGCAAGAGGAATAACTAAAATAAAATATAAATAGGGTTTATGACAATTATACTTGTTAATCAAGTAACGAGGAAAAAGGGGACAACTTAATCGTACGCATGAGGCTTACGGTTGATGACGATGGCTTCGCCTACCAGAGTGCGGCTTTACGGTGAAATGAGATGAGTCACCCCGTTGGTTCGCGGCAGGAGGTGGTGTAGATCGGTGTCCATGGTGGTTGGTGGTGGCGAACGTCGTGGTTCTAATGCGGGTTTGTGTCACTTCATCTCGGTTCACCGTCATATCACTGACAAAGCGTGGAGATAGCTCCGGTGCTCTCCAACGGTGATCATCCAGCAACAGTGGCTCTCCTCCAATGACAGTGGCCGGTGGTGATTGAAGATGGTGGATGCGCCACGTCTTCTCCGATGGCCAGGCACACGAGCTCAATTAAAAGGATTAGAGATCAAGAAAGAGATATCATGGAAGATCAAAGAAGCTTGGATGGAGGAGGCGGCTGCCTTGACAGGAAGAAGATGATACATATATATATTACTAGGTTTGGCCCGATATTAGTTAAATTGTTTAATTTTATCGTGAATCTTTGATTTTAGATACCATTGTTTATATGGTAAATTAACTCTTAGACTTGCTAATTGTGTTAACTTTTTGGTTTTTTTTTTCTTTCTAATTTAGTAATAGTCCCATGATGGTGGCACTAATTATGAACGAATGAGATTATGTGATGGCACAAAAGTGGCTCTTTGAAGTTGAGATATGTTGTTTAATAACCTGAAGTTGTATTGTTCATATTATCAGATATCAATTGGTTGATGAGTGGATTTTGTTTTTTAATATACTAATAATATATATTATTAGTTATGTACGTTAACATATGTTATAGCTAAATGATTGAAGATAATAAGTAACTGGTTGAATTTGATTGTGTTAACATATGTTATTATTGTTTATAGTAGTAGCATAGGTAGCATCTTTCGTTTATGTTGTTTGGGTCTCATGTTATTCTCCCCTTTGGAGTATGTATAGTTGATATGTAACATAGGATCGGAGTTCTTCTAAGCGTACTTTGTAAATGATTTCTTGATTTGATTCCAAAACTTATCTCTCATATTTTCGTTATATCCAAGTTTGTCGAGACATATTTTTATTTAATGTGGTGCATAGGTTAACTGTATTGGAGTCACTTAAACCATGCTAATCATCTTTGTATTGTTCTGGATAATAGTCTTATTTACTTTCCACAGACTGGGCTTTTTTGTTCCCAGTGGATAAAGGACAGAAGGTTTATGTGACTTTCCACAGACTGGGTTTTTTTGCTTTAATTATTTTGTTTTTTTACTTCGATTATATCCGAACCGAACCGATATAACCCGAATCCGTACGATATATGATTACTTTATGGATTTTAGGACGCAATACAATTTTGAACCGAATCCGAAGTGTTATTATCCGAACCCGACCCGTACTAATAAAATTTTAGTATGGGACCTAGGAGCGTAAACCGGAAAATCCGAAAACCCGAAAAACCCGATCCGAATGCCAACGGTTACCCGAACGCCCAGGCCTACCTCCATATCTTTCTCGAAATAAATAAGACTTCGATATTTTTATGATTAAGATCACAATGAATTGTTGACAAAAAATGATCACCATGAGTTACCTTTTTTGAAACACTTGGTATCTTTTTTATTGAAATTGTGTAATATTATCAATTAAAATGATCAACCGAACTATGAAGGAAATATTTATTGAAATTGTGTAGTATTATCAATTATGTGTGAGCTTGTGCGGTTTAAATGTTATTTTCATCCTTGTAGTGCGAGGAAACTTTAACGATAGAATTTTTTAAAAATTTGTAGACCAGCAAGAAAACCGATTTCATATATCCAAATACTATAAGCTCAAATACTCAGGAGACTATATTTAAATACCAAAAGCTTTTGTTTTTCTAAAGTAAACGGTAGATGGAAGTATCGTTATTCTTTGGTGTTTCACTTGCAAATAAAAATTTTAAAATAAATTGAACGGAACATTTACTAAATAATAAACATTCAAATATGTATAAGATGTACCTCAAGAGGAGAAATCTTATGAAAAACTCTTTGGGACAGATTAAACTTTCTTCTTCAGAGTTTAGCAAGGCGGAAATACGTACAATCAAAAAATCAAACACCAAAGAATAACGGCTCCACCGATCAAATACCAAATAATAAACACCAAAGAATGTAGCAGATAGAAAAATAAGTAATTGTTAATCAAACATTTTTAAAGCATTCTTTTCGATTGTTAATGGCTCCACCGATCTCTTTCTCAGACTAAAACAAATATTTTGTACCTGCTATAACAGTATAACTTGCCCGCATATCTTTTCAATTTCACAATATCTAACACATTTTTAATCTGCTATAAGTTCTTCAGCTAAAGAATTATTTGTTACAGATAGGAAGAGTTTTAGCATCTGAGATTACTGGTTACAACTAAAAAGAGTTTCCAAGTAGAAAATCATCAACATACACTACTTCTAGGCTTCTCTCTCTCTACCCCTGCAACACATTCTTCTTCTTCACCTGAAACACATTCTTCTTCCTCCTCTGTCACCTTACATATAAACAATCTGTTATATCAAATTTTCAATACGACCATGAAAAAATATGTTCTTTATCGTGTGTTGTGTGATATTTCGTCCTCTTAGTGTCTTTTGCAGATGTTTCGTCCTCTTAGTGTCTTTGAAGCTTCTTCAGTGTAAGCTTGAGCTGCTTTGGCTTTGGCTTCTGCTCCCTCTGCTTCCTTTGCAGTAGTGTTGATGCTTCAATTTTTCTCCATCACCAATATGATACAGACAGGAGCAGATTTACCAAATCTTGGACATGGCTATATACCTGCAGCCAATTTAGGATTAACATTAGTAACCATCGTCTTTGCTTCACTTTGACAAAGAACAGATTTCAGAAACGGCGTTCCACTGACATGTATATGCACCTGCTGTTGATTTATCCAGACGGTTGCTCACTCTTCTGTTCAGCGCATCAAAACCAAACAAATAGGGTTCTTCCCACGTTTTTCACCTATCAAATCTACATAAAAACCATATAAAGTGTGAATATTTGAGTCCTCTAATATGCAAGTACAATCATAGGATTGACAAACCCGTGTTTAGAGTAGACCTTTTTGATTTTGTCAATGACAGGAATGCCAAAAGCAAGAGTCTTTCTAGTTCATGTCCTAGCACGACCTTGTATATCTGGCTCAAGCACAATTCTTTACACGAACAATAAACATCAATATTGATTTAAAAATCAGATAACTTTCAATCGACCCCATTCCAGAAAGAAGAGCGCACCTGAATAGGAAAGAGTTTCTGAATTTCTCTAGCACTTAAGTCTTTGAAAATCTCCGGAAACATCCGAGGCTCACTTATCGCTAACCCATCACCGACGTTGTTGCTTGCGAAGCAGCGCAATCTTGAGCCGCGAATCCGGCGAGAGAATCAGTCGAGGCTCTGACTTGAGGGTCAGATTGGAGATGAAAATCTTTGGCTTCTGTACCGAAAGGGTTCGAAACCTGGAGAACGCTAGGTTTGACATATGTGGGTAAATCGGAGACTATAGCTGGTTGTAGACTACTTGTTGTTTCTTTCTTGATTAGTGGCGGCGGATGTAGTAAGGTGGTGAAAAGAATGGGGTTGTTGTTAATAAGCTTTATAGCATGAACTTAAGAAAAGCTGTAACCGCTAATGGAGACGTTTAGTTTCTGGAAAGGGAAAAAAGGAAGAGACAATTACACATTATGCGTAACATAAAAGCCCATCGGATTCAACGAAACGGTGAGTTTCACCAAGGAGACACGTGTCATAATGTCAGGAAGCGATTTTATGATGTGGAATCCTAGGTGGCGCAATATGGAGAGAGTAAACTGTTCTTTATATAATAAGATTAGGTAATATATCCCATACAACACGGGAGGAATTGAGAAGGTAAAAGACCGAATGGTTTACACTTTTCTTAAATAATTAAACCAAACTTGGTTTAATGAATGGTTTGGAAAATGAAAAAAATAAATATAAAAGAAGACTCTGGTTCAAGAAATCTGGGTCATTACATTTTTATTTCTTCATTTTTTAATTACATGGAGCCTCTTTCACCTTTTTATTAAATCTAAATTTGACATCTTCAAGATGAAAACATGAATTCGATCATTAGTTATTTGAAACAAGTTTATTATAAGATTTGCAATTGATTGCAAGGAGAATAATTAGAACATCAGCGTAGACAACTTTTCTTATATATATGGGTCTCTTCCTCTTCTATATAAAAAAAATCAGCTTAGGCTCTCTCTCTCTCTCTCTCTCTCTCTCTCTCTCTCTCTCTCTCCCCCTCTGGAACTCAGTCTTCTTTATGTTATTTGGCTTAATTGGGATCTGATGATACTCTGAGGCCAAATCAATCTTAGAAAACCATTTGGCTCCCTTGAGCTGATCCAATAGCTCATCAAGATGAGGTAATGGGTACTTGTTGTTCACAATCACCCTATACAACCTTCGATTATCAATACACAGCCTGAAGCTACCATCCTTTTTCTTCACAAAAAAACTGGTGTTCCCGAAGGCGAGACACTTGGACTTATGAACCCCTTGTCCAACAACTCTTCAAGTTGTTTCTTTAGCTCGGCAGGAGGCATGCGGTAGAGAATTTTTGACATTGGGGCCATCCCTGGTTCCAGTTCTATTATGAACGGGTCAGCCCTATCAAGGGGAATGCCCTATCACGCCCGAAACACATCCTCGAACTCACTGACCAGCAGAATACCGTCCGGGTTACCACCCCCTACGACCTCCTTAGTGGTGATTGTGGCCAAATAAGCCTCACAACCCTTCTCAATCATTTGTTCCGCATGGATAATTTATACCACTAAGCATCCAGAGGTCAGCTGAATACCTTGGAACCTGATTGAGGGTCCACACCCACTCTCAAACTGCACCCTTCCCCGGTGACAGTCCAAGGTGCCTGATTCTTTCCAAGCTAGTCCATACCTAGTATCACCTCGTGATTCTTTAGGCGGACTACAACCAGATCCACATGCATGACCCTGTCTTGGATCATCGATGGGATATCCTTAACCAGCACTAGTGAATTCCTCACTTGCCCACCAGACGCATTCACTATGCATGGATCATACTCCATTCTCATCCGGAATGTTGCGGTCAAAACCGGTTACGACGAAATAAACGTCAGAAAACTTCCTAAGAAAATCTTATCTTCTATAAAATGAGAAAGAAATCGAAAAAGAACGGAAAAAACTACCAAAGGTCTAATGGTCAGCTCGTCGAAACGGACAAGCTGGATTGTCCTCGGAAATCAACTCGGCCGTTCGCCGAGCTGGACAAGTCCAGTTCGGCGAACGGCCGAGCTGGATCTACCACGGGATTCAGCTCGGCCGTTCGCCGAGCTGGATTGACCAGAATTCATCGTCACCTCATCCCTGTGGCTCCTTTTCCGATAAATCGTAAAAAAGCTAAAGTCGATAGGCAATTTTAAACAAGTTTCTTTTGAAGTCGATACCTGAATGCCAAGTATGGCCCGTAATAAATGGCCAAAACGGCCCGAAACGCGGCTAACAGCCCAATCACGAATTTTTACGAAGTTGAACCCAATCATTATGACGGTTTATCTTTTATTTTGCAAGAAGAGATAAATTTCAAGTTCGATTAGCCTTGGTGGTTTTCCGGGTTTAGTCTATATATATATATATATATATATTATAAGTATGAGTGTATGGCGGGTGTCGTGGAGATGATGTTTAAGATAAGATTCACATCGATGGAATGATAGGCCTTATATATGTATTTTTATTAGTTATGGAATATATTTCCACTGCATACAAATGGAGTTGATTGCTTGGGATATTATTAATATATGTTGGGGTGCGGGACTAGGCTCACTGAGTAAACTAGTTACTCATGACTCATTTGTGATGCAGGTAACCAAGAGCAGAAAGGAAAGGATCAAACTACCTTAGAAGGAGTATATAAGAGGATCGAAGTTGAAGGTGCAGAGGGACATAAATTTTTTACTCAGAGCAATACTTAGAGCAAATTAGCAAGTTTATGTTTTTGTTATTCGAGCTGCGACTCAATTAGGTTTATGCAGTCTTAGGTGCTAGAACTAGAAATCTCGTCGACAGCTCTCGTAGCCAATGCTCTTACCTTGTTGTAACGCTCATACGCAGATTCGGAATAAGATCAATTTTGCTCTCTTTTGGATTCATATATTTTTCCGCCTTTCTTTTCGTGTTCTTGATTGCTTGACGTGTGGTTTAGCAGATATTCGGGACCTCTGGGAAATTAGGGTTTTCCTAACTTTCCTAATTCAACGGAAATTGACAGTGCGAATTTTGGTTCCCATAGTTTGGCGATACAAGGAGGGGGGGGAGGGGGGAAGTACGGATCAATATAACTCTCGGCCACCAACGCTCGATCAGACATGTCAGCTGACGATCTCAACAACCAACAAACTCGCAACGGCGATGCCGTCGGCGACAACGTTGAAAACATTCCAGCAGCGAACGTTACTGAAGGACCCTAGGAACGGATCACTCTACTGGTTATATTTGGATATGAACTCCGCATGGAGAACTGAATGGATTCAAGGATCGCACGAAGGTTGCGGAAAGCCTCCGATATTCCCGACTCCAAATGGTGCTTGATATGACTCACAAGACCACCAAGTGAAGGATCTCTCATCGTTGCTTGAAATGACTCACAAGTCCAACGATTTGAGGAAGTGTTTACTTGGATATGACTCACCAAGAAACAAAGACAAGTTCTTACAAAAAACAAAGAGTTTTAACCCAATAGCTTAAAACAAAATCGATTGCCTTATTCCTTAGAAGAGATTACATACTTATAGAGTTTTGTAGTCAAAGGTAATAAAGAAAATTATAGAAAAAGAAGAAATAAAAAATATAAACTTGACTAGATCTGCTCAAGGCACGGAAAATGGAATAGACTAGTCAAGATGTCCGTTTGGCTCTTACCCAAGAGCATCCGAACTGGTTGTGTGCACGGCGGTGAGGAGAAGGACAGACGCAGGATGATCGGTGCTAATGGCCGGGTGTTCCTCTCAAACGAATCTGGTCCAAACGTGACCTAAATCTTCAGAAAGATGAAGAATCCTTGCCTTAGAAAGATTTGAATGAGTAAAATCCAAGAATGGGTTGAACACAGACTGAAGGTCGGAAGTGCGTCCGTTGGGATGGATCAAACAGCCCAAAAGTGAGAATGCACGTCCATCTTCGGGATCTTCACGTCCCAATCTAAGTGCGGTTCGACTATCATCCTTAGAATGTCGAGATGATCGAGAAAGATGAGTTCCGGTACGGTCAGTTTGGTCGTCTGGTCGTGGTTCTAGCCAAAGTTCCATTTCGGACGCACAGGGGGTTGATCCGGTACATAGTTCGGTCAGTCTTTCTGGTACTGTCTGAAGAGTGAACCTCGGTTGGAATGATTGGGACATCTTGATCTTCAAGCTGGTTCTTGTACGGACTGATCCACAGGCTGAGGCACGTCATTCCGTCCCTCTTCAAAAGGATTTGTCCACAAATCCGTATCATGTACAAGAAAAGGAGAAATATCAGAAACATTGAAGCTTGAAGAAATAACATACTTACCTTGTAAATCAAGCTGATAAGCATTGTCATTGATCTTCTTAAGGATCTGAAATGGACCATCGACCAAAGGCATGAGTTTGGACTTTCTTTCTTCCAGAAATCTTTCCTTCCTTAAGTGAACCCAAACAAGATCACCTTCCTTGAAAACCACCTCCTTTCGTTTCTTGTTGGCAAATCTTTTGTAACTCGGTTTTGGTTTTAATATTGGCACGAACTTGCTCATGTAGCTTCTTGATAGTGTCTTCCTTCCTCTTGCCATTTGTACTAACTCTTTCACTCAAAGGCAAAGGCAAAAGATCAAGTGGAGATAAATGTTTGAAACCATAAACGACCTCAAAAGGTGAAAACTTAGTAGCAGAATGCATAGCTTGGTTATAAGCAAACTCAACATGAGGTAAACATTCTTTCCAAAGTCTAAGGTTCTTTCGAACCAATGACCTACGCAATGCGGACAAAGTTCGATTCACAACTTCAGTTTGACCATCGGTCTGGGGGTGACAAGTTGTAGAAAACATCAATCTCGTTCCTAACTTAGACCACAAAGTTTTCCAAAAATAGCTAAGGAACTTAGCATCACGATCATAGGCAATTGTCTTAGGCATTCCATGCCACTTTAGAATTTCTCTAAAGAATAACTCAACAACTTGCACAACGTCATCAGTTTTATGGCAAGATATGAAGTGAGCCATTTTAAAATCTCGTCCAGCTTTAGACCTAGGCAAACAAAGCACAAAATCCATTGAAATGTCTACCCAAGGATGAGATGTAATGGGTAGAGTTGAGTACAAACCGTGATTTGATGCTTTGGTATTAGATTTCTTGCAAGTCACACATCGTCTACATATCCTTTCTACGTCTTTTATCAGACTCGGCCAGTAGAAGTGGTCATAAACCGCCTTGTACATTTTCTTAACTCCAAAGTGTCCCATAAGACCTCCTCCATGAGCTTCCCTGAGAAACAACTCACTCAAAGAACATTGGAGTACATCCGAACACTGTTCATCACGATACTGTTCATCTGAACACTGTTCATCGCGATATTGTTCATCCAAACACTGTTCATCGAAATACTATTCATCGCGGCACTGTTCCTCCAATGACGAACACCACTTACGGAGAGACAGAGAAGGTCGAAGCGCTCATACTTAAGATCGACAAGAAAGGTATTTGGCGAGACGAAGAAGGTCGCCCTTGCAGCCTCACAGGACAATTAATTAATGCAGAAGGTAGTGTAATCCCTGATGTAATTGCTGTGGCTGAGACAAATACCTTTAATCTGACAAGTCAATGGTATGATTGGGGAAGTGAGGATCCATTTTACGGTCTTCCTCATGAGGATCCCAAAGATCTTATCAAGAGACTTGAGGAGTTAGCCTCAGCAAACAAGCACGATAAAATATCTGCAGACCACATTATCTGCAAGATCTTCCCCTATTGTTTATCTAGAGATGCTTTTAGCTGGTTCTGTAAGCTGCAACCAAGATCTCTAACCTGCTGGAAAGACATCAAAGAAGCCTTCATAGGCAAATTTTTCAGCGAGGCTGTAGCAACTCGAAGTAAAAGGCTTGACAAGATGATTAAAGATCGGGAGAAAGGAATAATGATTAGTATGAGTCAGATTCTTGACTTTGTCTACAGCGGAGAATGGAGATATTGGAACACCGACAACTCATGTCAAGCAGCCAGACATTCAAGTTCACCATGCAGATGAGAGTAAGCAGAAGGACGAACTGAACAGAGAAAAGCTGGTCAACCATGATACAGTTAAGGATGATGAATATCATGTATCAGGAGAGCAGAGCAAAGTAGAAGAAGCTGATACAAAAGATCCAACTTCAGCATCGATCGACAGTAGTAACTCAGAATCGATCGATATCCGCACTTCAGAAATGATCGATACATATATTTGTCATCGATCGATACCTTCTACAATCCCTGATGCTACCAGTGTGTATGTTAGGACTGGACGACCGAAGACAATTAGAGACTATAACAGTCCTGAGGATGCCTATGCTAAAAGGTCTGCATTGCGTCGTTCAGCACTTCAGAATATTGTCCTTGAGCTGCACCCTGCATATATCTCTCTTGTGGGTCAGCATTATTTTTATGTATTTCCTCATGAAGATTCCACTAGCCACCTGGAGACATTTGTAGATCTAGCCTCGACCATTAAATGCAATGGAGTCTCTGAAGACTACTACTTTTGCAAACTATTTCCATACTCTCTTGCTGGGGATGCAGCTCATTGGTTGAAGAAGCTACCACTAGGATCTCTCACTACTTGGAATGACATCAGATACGCCTTCCTCAACGAATTTCTCTATGATGCTGCAGCAAATCTAGAGATTGAGACAAGGTATAGGGTGGAATATATGGTGGAGGATGATGAGCAACATGAGTCTGGAAAGCTGAGCACAGTAGGAGTAGCTGCTAATATTAGTGGCACGAGCTCATCATCGATCGACACCCTTACCATAACATCGATCATCACGCCCACCTCATCGTCGATCGACCCCAGTACCTCAGAAATGATCGACACAGACTTTTGTCATCGATCGATTTCACTTGAAATCCCTGAAAGATCGAGTTGTCCTCAGGACATTGCAAACTCGACACAGGAGAGCATCGATGAATCAAGTTGTGATCTTACCTTAGATGTCGACAAAGTCACTCTGAAAGACTTTCTGGAGTTGGAAGAATGGCTTCGGCAGAAGCTTGATGATCAGCCCGCTTCGGGAAAAGGTCTGGAAAATTCCTTAAAGGCTGACGACATCGACCGACATAAACCTTATGAGATCGATCGACACCCACCCTACGACATCGATCTACAGTCGCCGTCTAACATCGATCAACATACACCCGACTGTATCGCTCGATACCCACCCGATTGCATCGATCGACACCCATGTTTGGATGAACTATCAGGATACATGATTGAACCAGAACTGGTTGGAAGAAAAGAACACACGTCTGGAGCCTCACATCTTGCTGTCCCCGAAAATCTAAGACCACCTCTATGCGAAGAAGAAGCTGTTAGGATTTGCAAAAGAGTGAAGAGGATACATGATCCTGTGAAGTTTGTTGTTCCATATGAAGTGTTTGAAGCTGAATCTCCTATCCCGCCAGATAAAAATATGGAGTTAAGTTCCTATGGTGGAGTATTTGATGATAATAACTACGTAGAAGTTTCTCAAAGAGGGCTGCGATTTAGAGATGAAGTAGATAACTGCCCAACAGAAGTACCATCGAGCGACATCAACAGAACAAAATCGATTGACACTATCATTTCATCATCGATCGATTTCGATATGATACCATCGATCAATACCAGACGCGAATCAGAGCAGAATGAGTATGAATTGTGGGGAAATATTTTTTATGGAGATACCACCACGCATTCAGACAAGTCTGGGGGAAAGAAATGGAGGAACTGGAAGAAGAAAAAGAGAATCAATGAAGGTTCTCAGTTATCATTGATTCCTCACTTCTCAGATGATGCCAGGAAGTCCAGAGTGAGATTACACAAGTCTGTGGGAAAGAAGGGGAGAAATTGGAAGAAGCGGAAAAGAACCAAAGGAGATTCTCAATTACCATTGACTCCTTACTTCTCAGATGGTGTCAGAAAACCCAGAGTGCGCAGCAGATGCTTCTCACAGCCTTTTGCAAAGCTCAAAGCCCTCCTTATTGCTGAACTGATAGACAAAGGAGAAGGGTATATGAATGATAAAGCTTCAAAGAGTAGACATTGAGACTTGTTTTGGAGCAAGTTCTCATTCTTATGCGGAATTAAACAGATCTCCAGAAGTCAAGCTAATGACTAAAAATAAACGATGAGTGGGAGGCAACCCACTGTTAGGTAATTTTAAATATGGTTTATCTTTCATTTATTACTGATTCTTTGTTTTCTAACGATTTCAGGTAACAAAAAAAAAACAAAAAAAAAAGAGATGAACAGTAACGACGGTACTGTAGCACAGACAATGTAGCAGCAACGTCGAGCGACACTGTAGCAAAATTCATCGGAAAAAAATATATTATTATTATTATTTTTATTGATTAGTGGTTATATTATTTATTTAATAATTGTATTAAATGTTTTGTTTATGTTAAGTAAAAGGACAAGATCTCTAACCTGCTTTAAGTCTTTTATCTTATCAATCTCGCTTGTAACGTTCGATCTCATTTCATTCATCGTATTCATCCTTATTCGTCAATAAAATCCATTTTTGCCTACTGGAAACTGATTACTTCGTTGTGTTTTAAAGATATCGTTGCCTACATCATTTTATCTTCCCTAGATTAAACTCTCAATCACTATCAAATACTTAATGTAAATTTTAGGATCTACAACCCCCGCCTAACGACCAATCTCCCCTGCGGCTACAAAGGCACCGACGACATATATTGGCCCATACCCATATGGCAGTATCCTAAGAGCAGGATCTCCTGGTTTATCAACTATCGAAGCAGGAGAATACACTGCAATGACATGTCTCCTTCTTTCTATCATTCCATAGAGCTGAACACAAATCGCTTGTACACAAAAATACCCAAACAGTATGGCGCTAGAAGGAGGGGCAGTCATATATTACGTGGCGATGTGATAGGTAGGAGGAACATTACGTGTATTCTCTCAAAAATCTCTTAACCCCAGCCACCTGGGGGCAAGAAACGCTGGAAATACCTCTTCAAGGGCGGATAACACATTATTAACAACAGTAGCGAGATCAAATGCATGTATTATCTATGAGTTCCTGCTAGTCCCTACTGGTCTCAGGCCTAAACCACAAATCAGACCGCTGTAATTTTTGGTTCCTGTTAGTTCCGGGTCTGATAGACTATAGATTTGACTCATTTTCATCCATAGTTTATAGGTGTTTTTACTAATATTCATATTATTATATAGTCTATTTATTATATTTATAAGATCAGGAATGTTCTGGAGATAAGTGATGATTTTGGAGCATTTTGGAGATATTTGGAGCAAGCACCCGAGATGACCATCGAGATCGACAATCGGTCGATACTGGAGAGATAGAATCGATCGATACAAAAGTCATGGTGTGGATCGATTGTGAAGCGTGCAGAAATCACGTTTGGTCACAGCCGACTTAAAACTCAAGATTTCACTATTTTATAAGATTGCCCCTGACGTGTTTTACCCTAACTATATAAGCTTTGCCGCCATGTTAGAGGCGGAGAGTGCATTTCTTTGTGTTTCATTGTTTTATTGATAGATAGGAGAGAAGATCCAAAGTTATAATTTATGATTGGAACTCCATTGATATTTATCTTATTTGTTCTATGAAGTTAAAACCTAACCATTGTTATGAATTGCTTAGCCATGTCTGAGTAGTTCTTTTGTTAGATTTTAGGGTTTAAATAGGTTAGGAGGGTTTAGCCCCAACTATAGATTGCTGAGTTGTGATAATCATCTTTAGAATTGTTCATTAATGCATGTGTCTAGATTAGCTACCTAGAACTTGCCTAGGATCGATTGATAAAAGCCATAGCTATTTCTCATCTAGAAAACATTCTAAATGAATAATCGATCGCCGGTGCAAAAGGTGTATAGGTCGATATGCCCATGGAATATCAATCGAAACTTTCTATAGATCAATATAACGAGAGTTATGATAATAGATCTAGTTAAAAGTGAACAAGTCAATGCTCGCAAAGGCCGGAAGACTTGTTGATCAAATAGTTGAGCTTTACATTATCATGCATGCAACTCATTAAGCATCTATAGGATTATAATTCTAACTTTCCTGAATAAAAACCCTAAGTATAGTTATTTCTTTTTTAAGCACCAAAACCCCAAAACATCTGCTATTGAACAAACACTTGTTCAATACAAAACTGCAATTTACTTTTTTTTTAACTTTTAAAACATCCTTGCTTAACAAATCATATTAGAATCCCTAAGTTCCCTAGCTTCCTGTAAATTCGATCCCTAAGTACTACAACTCGACCTCTTATTTGAGAGAGAGTATAAATCACTCCTTAGGGTAATTTGAGTGGTATCAAATTTGGCGCCGTTGCCGGGGAGTTTGGATCGCCTATTTTCTAATTCTTGTTAAGTATTCTGACAGAAATTTTTTCTTGGATTTTCAGGTACATGCCCAACAGTACCAGAAGCAACAAGGAATCTCAACTGATATTATCACCAGATCCTGCAAGTCTGGAACGCACGATCCTAAAGGAAGCGCGCTCCCTATCGATCGACAACAACAACTCCATGTTGCTCAATTCTACTCAACCACCGTCGACCCAGACACCAGTCCCGTCGACAGATTCTCGGTCACCCTTATCGATTGACAACACAAACCTTCCGTCGACCGATACCCTTCACCCGACATCGATCGACATTCAATCTCAAAACATCAATCGATACTGAACAGCGAGCAATGGTTGCACCTTTGATACTTGTTCGAAACAATAATGGAGGCCTGCATGACCAGGAGGGTCATCTGCGTAATGCAGCAGGTCAGAGAATATATGCTCAGGGGGCTGCAATCCCTGTGCCTGATGCTATTACTACAGGTACTACCTTACATGAAGATGAGAGGCTGGCAACCCAAGACGTTGGCTGACTACAACCGTCCAGATCGCTACTACACCAACAGATCGGCCATCCTTCCTCCTACCATAGGGATTTTGATCTGAAAGCGCAGTACTACGCACTTGTAGGACAGTTGCCCTACCATGGACTATCCCACGAGCATCCTATGGACCATCTGGAGAGGTTCAAGGATCTGATTTCTGTTATAAGAGTCAAGGGGGTTTCTGAAGACTACCTATTATGCAAGATATTCACTTGCTGGAGAAGCTTTACATTGGCTCAAGCAGTTACAACCATGATCTCGTAAACCCTGGAGCGAAATCAAGAATGCATTCTTATGCAATTTCTTTGCTGAGGCGCCTGCTGAAGACTTGAGGAGCAAGATTGCTACATCCACTCAGGAGCCTGCATAATCATTCAGAGGCTCTTGGATCAAATTCAACTCTTACCAGAGAGACTGTCCACACCACGGATTCAATGAAGTACAGCTATTCAGTACTTTCTACAGAGGCATCGCGGTGCAGTACCAGATGGCTCTTGATGCTTCCAGCAATGAAAACTTCAACACCAGGAATCCAGAGGAGGCAGTCAAAGTGATTGAAAACCTAGCATCCAGCAACAGCACCAAGAATATTGATTTTGAGAGGAATAAATTTGCCACCATCCTTGGGAATGATCAGATGGATGAGGTGAAGGCAAAACTGGATAGTGTTCAAGCTTCTCAAGAAGCATGTCAGCTTTGTTGAAGATGCAGAAGCTGTAGAAGGTAGAACAGAGAAAGTAGAAGTAAACTACATTGGTGGAGCTGGATTCCAAGGAAACCAGGATGGAAACAGAAACTCCTATGGAAATAGGAGTAACTTCAACCAAAACTCGCAGTGTCAGAAACCCTACAACAACAGCTACAGAAACAACATGAATTTTGGAAGTTCCTACTACCAGAAGCCACCGCCGCCTACTCAAGAAAGCAAGATTGAAGAGATGCTCGACAGAGTTCTTGAGGCACAGCAGCGAATGACAGTGGACTTTAATGGGAAGATAGATTCTTTCTACACCAACCTGAACACAAAGTTTGAGACTTTGAGCTCTCATGTGAAGAAGATGGAGATACAGGTTGTGCAGACAGGAGATGCTATTAGGAGGCAGGAAGGTTCAACAAGAGGAATAGGGGATGATGTGATGAAGCACCACGTAACTGCCATTATTTAGGATGACTTTTGGCAAGTGGTAAAGGAAGAGAAGCTGCAAGAAGGCGATTTTGAGGTAGAAAGTTTGATGAGTTTTAACGGGTCACATTGGTGTCGATCGACACCAACCACCGAGTATCGATCGACATACACCAACCAAGATAGATCGGCAGGATTATCGGAGCATCGATCGACAACACTGATAGACCATATATATATTTTACCCATTTTTAATCATGGTCTGTAAGTGTTTTAAAGTGTTTTAAGATACAATTATTATGTTTTGCAGTCTATTGAGAGTATTTACAGGTTCAGGGACGTTTAGGAGAAATATGGTGATTTTGGAGTCTTTTGGAGCCTTTGGAGGTGCAGTGTTGCACATACGCATCATATGTTTAGCTATGGATGGAGACCTTCCGACCGTTAGATTGAGCCCATAGTGTGACACAAGATAGAGCTTTGAGTTAGCTTTCCAATGCCACCGGTCTCAGGTCAATAAGCATCCTGTATCAGAAGTTATGCCCGTTGTACTGAAGAGTGGTCAGTCTGCCTCGCGAGAAGAAGCTGCCGAGAAGAAGAAGCCACGTCGATCGATGCAGCAATCTGCATGTCGATCGATGGAGATCCCAGATCGTGGGCTTTGTTTATTTTATGACTGCGTGAAGCCCAGAAGCCACAAATTATCAAAATGCCCTTAAACGACCAGAAACCCTATTTTACTGTTTTCTAAGCCATTGTTGACGGCAGACTTCTTTACGCTTTCTGTTTCATTTTTTCTCTTAGAGGAAAGAAGGGAGGAATTCCTATCAGAGTCCTCCTGGAACTCCATTGGTTTTATTTATCTATTTCATTTCAGTTTTTCTTTCTATTTATCTATGATTTATGTTTTCATATTTGAGTAGATCCACCTGTTAGATCCAGGGTTCAGATAGGTTTGTGGGATTAACCTCAAACTATAAATATGCCTTGTTGTGATATTCATGATAGATGTATACTTAGTGCTTGTTCTAGAGTAATTAACTAAAATATTGATCTTAGGATTGCATACACAAGCATCCTTGTTATTCCATCCTGACATATATCTATCATATTAGGATTGCTACAAAGGGCTAACCGCCAATTTAGCATCCTAATAGGGCAAATCATCTCGCGCATAGGTCTGGTTAGAACCGGTCAATCGATGTCATCAACTGACTATCGGTCGACGTAGGTAAAGGTGTATCGGTCGATGTCCCAATAGGACCATCGGTCGACACTCTTTTGTGATCAAGATACTAACACTGTTCACCCGAACACTGTTCACCCGAACACTGTTCATCCGAACACTGCTGTTCATCCGAACACTGCTGTTCATCCGAACACTGTTCATCCGAACACTGTTCATCGCGATACTATTCATCGCAACACTATTTATCTCCCATCGATCGACACTGTTCATAACGTGTCAGTCGATACTATTCATGTCCCGTCGATCGACACTGTTCATAACGTGTCAGTCGATACTATTCATGTCCCGTCGATCGACACTGTTCATCCCGTGTCGGTCGACACTATTCATATCCCGTCGATCGACACTGTTCATCCCGTGTCAGTCGACACTATTCATCTTCCGTCGATCGACACTGTTCATATTCTGTCACTCGACACTTTTCATCCGAACACTGTTCATCGCGATACTGTTCATTTGAACACTGTTCACCATGACACTGTTCATGGAAACACTATTCATCGCGGCACTGTTCCTCCAATGACGAACACCACTTACGGAGAGACAGAGAAGGTCGAAGCGCTCATACTTAAGATCGACAAGAAAGATATTTGGCGAGACGAAGAAGGTCACCCTTGCAGCCACACAGGACAATTGAATAATGCAGAGGGTAGTGTAATCCCTGATGTAATTGTTGTGGCTGAGACGAATACCTTTAATCTGACAAGTCAATGGTATGATTGGGGAAGTGAGGATCCATTTAACGGTCTTCCTCATGAGGATCCCAAAGATCTTATCAAGAGACATGAGGAGTTAGCTTTAGCAAACAAGCACGATGAAATATCTGCAGACCAAATTATCTGCAAGATCTTCCCCTATTGTTTATCTAGAGATGTTTTTAGCTGGTTCAGTAAGCTGCAACCAAGATCTATAACCTGCTAGGAAGACATCAAAGAAGCCTTCATAGGCAAATTTTTCAGCGAGGCTGTAGCAACTCGAAGTAAAAGGCTTGATTACATGACTGACAAGATGATTAAAGATCGGGAGAAAGGAATAATGATTAGTATGAGTCAGATTCTTGACTTCGTCTACAGCGAGGAGAATGGATATATTGGAACACCGACAACTCATGTCAAGCAGCCAGACATTCAGGTTCACCATGCAGATGAGAGTAAGCAGAAGGACGAACTGAACAGAGAAAAGCTGGTCAACCATGATACAGTTGAGGATGATGAATATCATGTATCAGGAGAGCAGAGCAAAGTAGAAGAAGCTGATACAAAAGATCTAACTTCAGCATCGATCGACAATAGTAACTCAAAATCGATCGATATCCGCACTTAAGAAACGATCGATACAGATATTTGTCATCGATCGATACCTTCTACTATCCCTGATGCTACCACTGTGTATGTTAGGACTGGACGACCGAAGGCAATTAGAGAATATTACAGTCCTGAGGATGCCTATGCTAAAAAGTCTGCATTGCGTCGTTCCGCACTTCAGAATATTATCCTTGAGCTGCACCCCGCATATATCTCTCTTGTGGGTTAGCATTCTTTCCATGGTTTTCCTCATGAAGATCCCACTAGCCACCTCGAGACATTTGTAGATCTGGCATCGACCATCAAATGCAATGGATTCTCTGAAGACTACTATTTATGCAAATTATTTTCATACTCTTTTGCTGGAGAAGCAGCATATTGGTTCAGGAAGTTGCCACTAGGATCTCTCACTACTTGGATGACATCAGATATTCCTTCCTCAACAAATTTCTCTATGATGCTGCAGCAAATCTAGAGATTGAGACAAGGTCTAGGCTGGAATATATGGTGGAGGATGATGAGCAACATGAGTCTGGAAAGCTGAGCACAGTAGGAGTAGCTGATATTAGTGACACGAGCTCATCATCGATCAACACCCTTACCATAACATCGATCGTCACCCCCACCTCATCGTCGATCAACCCCAGTACCTCAGAAATGATCGACACAGACTTTTGTCATCGATCGATTCCACTTGAATCCCTGAAAGATCGAGTTGTCCTCAGGACATTGCAAACTCGACACAGGAGAGCATCGATGAATCAAGCTGTGATCTTACCTCAGATGTCGACAAAGTCACTCTGAAAGACTTTCTGGAGTTGGAAGAATGGCTTCGGCAGAAGCTTGATGATCAGCCCGCTTCGGGAAAAGGTCTGGAAAATTCCTTAAAGGCTGACGACATCGACCGATATAAACCTGATGAGATCGATTGACACCCACCCTACGACATCGATCTACAGTCACCGTCTAACATTGATCAACATACACCCGACTGTATCGCTCGATACCCACCCGATTGCATCGATCGACACCCATGTTTGGATGAACTATCAGAATAAATGATTGAACCAGAACTGGTTGGAAGAAAAGAACACCCGTCTGGAGTCTCACACCTTGCTGTCCCCGAAAATTTAAGACCACCTCTATGCGAAGAAGAAGCTGTTGGGATTTGCAAAAGAGTGAAGAGGATACATGATCCTGTGAAGTTTGTTGTTCCATATGAAGTGTTTGAAGCTGAATCTCCTATCCCACTAGATAAAAGTATGGAGTTAAATTCCTATGGTGGAGTATTTGATGATAATAAGTACGTAGAAGCTTCTCAAAGAGGGCTGCGATTTAGAGATGAAGTAGATAACTGCCTAGCAGAAGTACCATCGAGCGACATCAACAGAACAAAATTGATTGACACTATCATTTCATCATCGATCGATACCGGTCAGATACCATTGATCGACACCCTTCGCGAATCAGAGCAGAAAGAGTTTGAAGTGTGTCAGAATCTTTTTGATGGAGGCACCACCATGCGATCAGACAAGTCTAGAGAAAAGAAGAGGCGGAATTGGAAGAAGAGGAAAAGGATCAAGGGAGATCCTCAGTTATCATTGATTCCCCATTTCTCAGATGGTGTCAGAAAACCCAGAGTGTGCATCAGATGCTTCTCACAACTTTTTGCAAAGTCCAAAGCACTCCTTATTACTGAAATGATAGAAAAAGGACAAGAGTATACGGAGAAGGCTTTCACACAAGAATGATAAAGCTTCAAAGAGTAGACATTGAGACTTGGTTTGGAGCAAGTTCTCATTCTTATGCGGACTTAATCAGATCTCCAGAAGTCAAGCTAATGATTAAAAATAAGCTCTGAGTGGGAGGCAACCCACTGTTAGGTAATTTTAAATATGGTTTATCTTTCATTTATTACTGATTCTTTGTTTTCTAAAGATTTCAGGTAAAAAAAAATAAACAGTAACGACGGTACTGTAGCAGAGACACTGTAGCAGCAAAATCGAGCGACACTGTAGCAAAGCACTGTTCATCGAAAAAATATTATTATTATTATTTTTATTGATTTTTGGTTTTATTATTTATTTATTAATTGTATTAAATATTTTGTTTATGTTAGGTAAAAGGACAAGATCCGAAGAAGACGAGATTGCAGGAGAATCGATGATGGCTACGTAGCATCGATCGACAGAGCATCAAGAGTATCGATCGCCACATAACTGTGTTGCTCGACACTCACATCCAAGCAGGTATACCATTTTTCCTTGTTAAATATTGTCCTTATGATTTATTTTCCCACTAATCTTAGAGTGGATAGCGCTAGTGATAGTGTTGTTTAAGTCTGGGGGAGGTTCTACTAATATTGTGCTTTAGTTAGTTAAAAAAAAAAAAGCAGATCCGAGTAGACGATTGCTCAGCACATCGACCGATGACACCAGCTCGATATCCATCGACAGCTCTTCATATCAAACAATCGATTGTCTCTTCATTGTGTCGAATGATTGCTCTAGCCATCGACCGATGAGACCATGTCACTATCAATCGACAGCACTTCATCAACATCGATCGATTGTCTATTCATTGTGTCGATCGACACTGATGTCGAGCACGTTATCGTTCTTACTTGTTAAATTGTCTACTTATTATTTATGTTCTAACCATAACTCCGACTAGATATACACTAGGGACAGTGTAATTTAAGTCTGGGGGAATGTTTACTGATATTTGCTTATCTATTGAGTTTTATAAAATGTTTTCAAAACTGTTTTTATTGAGTTAAGAAGGGGATAATGAACTTATTAGATTCATGCTTGTTATCTAACCACTCTTTAGCACCATTCTAGACTTAATGATTGCAGATAGTACTAAAGATACTAAAGTGGATCAACCTGTCAACTAGCTGAGATTGTTTGAAGGAACCGAAGCTGACCTCCAACCTAATTTGACTTAACTGCTTGTCTTGGGGCTTGGTATACACTGGATCGGATTCCTCCTTCAGGTCTGAAAGGTAAAAGTCTGTGTGATTTTGGTTTCCTTCTCTCCTCCCTTTGGCATCCTAATAAAATAAAATAAAAGATTGAGATGATTTCTTGCGGTTTAGAGGGGTAGGAGCGTCTCCTGCGACCCCATTATTCTACTCTAATAGAATGATCACACATTGTTGGAAGCGAGGGGTAGGTACATTACCGATGACCCCACTATTCGCCTACACTTTGTCAAGAAAAGAAAAAGACAAAAAATAAAAAATAAAAAAATCGAAAAGAAGGTGAATAAGATGGACTGCATCAGCATCTTTGTTCATTGAAATTGAGATAAAAAGGATTCAGAGAAGAGAGATATAGAGTAAAAGAAACCAGAACAAGACTCCCTCTTTACTCAGATACCTGTTGGGGTAAGAGTCCATGTGTCTTGTGATCGATACTCCCAAGGTAAAGCATACACATTTATTTATGTTAAGAAATGAGGTTGGTAGAGGAGAATGTCAGACATGATTTGCTAAGATGTTGGCTAGGTGAATTTGGTAGCTAAGCTAGGATATTGGATAATGTGCTTCTGTGATTAGGACTTCTTAGATGTGGATTGCAATATTGTAGAGGTGATGATTCTAAGTTTTAAATCATGTGAGTCCATGCTGTTTTCAAAACCTCTTTCAGAGAGACTGTCCGTATGATTTGCTTGAGGACAAGCAAAAGGGTAAGTCTGTGGAAGTTGATAGACCATATATTTTACCTATTTTTAATCATGGTCTATAAGTGTTTTAAAGTGTTTTAAGATACAATTATTATGTTTTGGAGTCTATTTAGAGTATTTACAGGTTCAGGGACGTTTAGGAGAAATATGGTGATTTTGGAGTCTTTTGGAGCCTTTGGAGGTGCAGTATTGCACATACGCATCAGATGTTTAGCTATGGATGGAGACCTTCCGACCGTTAGATTGAGTCCATAGTTTGACCCAAGATAGAGCTTTGAGTTAGCTTTCCAATGCCACCGGTCTCAGGTCAATCAGCATCCAGTATCAGAAGTTATGCCCGTTTTACTGAAAAGTGATCAGTCTGCCTCGCGAGAGGAAGCTGCCGAGAAAAAGAAGCCACATCGATCGATGCAGCACTCTGCACGTCGATCGATGGAGATTCTAGATCGTGGGTCTTGTATATTTTATGACTGCGTGAAGCCCAGAAGCCACAAATTATCAAAATGCCCTTAGACGACCAGAAACCCTATTTTACTGTTTTCTAAGCTATTGTTGACGACAGACTTCTTTACGCTTTCTGTTTCATTGTTTCTCTTAGAGGAGAGAAGGGAGGAACTCCTATCAGAGTCCTCCTGTAACTCCTTTGGTTTTATTTATCTATTTCATTTCAGTTTTTCTATCTATTCATCTATGATTTCAGTTTTCATGTCTGAGTAGATCCACCTGTTAGATCCAAGGTTCAGATAGGTTTGTGGGATTAGCCCCAAACTATAGATCTGCCTTGTTGTGATATTCATGTTAGATCTATACTTATTGCTTGTTATAGAGTAATTAACTAGAATATTGATCATAGGATTGCATACACAAACATCCTTGTTATCCCATCCTGACATCTATCTATCATATTAGGAATGCTAGAGAGGGCTAACTGCTAATTTAGCATCCTAATAGGGTAAATCATCTCGCGCATAGGCCTCGCTAGAACCCGTCGATCGATGTCCTCAACTGACTATCGGCGATGTAGGTAAAGGTGTATCGGTCGATGTCCCAATAGGACCATCGGTCGACACTCTTTCGTGATCAAGATACTAACCGTGGAGACACGAGATCTAGCGAGTTAACTAGTGAAACATGCGACAGCTGATCACAGAGTTAAGCGGTTGAGCTATAACATATCATGCATGCAACAAATAGGTACCTATAGGAATTATAATCTCCAACTCCTTAATATAAACCCTAGATCTAGCAACCATCCTTCCATCGAACAACCCTTGCCAAGCTGAACAATTGACTTGTTCAGCTTGTTTACTGCTTTGTTTATTTAATTGCTATTTTACTGCTTTATAATATATTAGCCTAGTTTATTATAAATTGTTTAGATATAATTGGTTTCCTAGCTCCTTGTGGATTCGATCCCTAAGTACTATAACTCGACCTCTTTTGATGAGAGTAACACTCTTTAGGATAATTTGAGTGATATCAAACACCTACGGAGTCAACCACATCTTGCAATGCCATGAAGATTCTAACTCACGAGGAGTTCGCAGCAAAACACCCACATCTGTCCAGTCCTGACAATGTTTGTATCGATCGACATACCAACATAAATGTCGATCGACACTCAGAAGCTAATATCGATCGACACTTAGACCCAAACCTAAACCTTCAGAACAACCACCGGAGCCTGTCAGGATACCTTCAGATAATGGAGATGATCCTATGGAAGAAGATAGGATTTCTAATGGAAGAACCCTAAGGAGAAGAAAGGAAAAAGTGGCAAAAAATCTGAGAGGGGGGCTAATGAAAATTTCCAAAAGAGAGTCTTTAGGATTCCTCTACAGAAGCCATTCGAAGAAGCTTATTACAGCCACAGATTGTGGATGGTTTTCAGAGAAACCAGAGAGAAAGAAGAAGACATTAGGAGAATGTTCTGTGAAGCAAGAGAAAAGATGAACAGAAGGATTACATTGAAGAAGAAAAGTGATCTTGGGCAATTTGCAATACCATGTACAATGCAGGGTATTGAATTCCCACATGTTTTGTGTGACACTAGAGCATCGGTCTGCATCCTACCTAGGGTTATGGCAGACCATCTGGGTCTGCAGGTGGAGCCTTCGCATGAATTGTTCACTTTTGTGGATTGTTCCCAGAAGAGCTCAGGAGGAATTGTGAGAGACCTAGAGGTGCAGATTGGTAATGCCCTAGTTCCAGTTGATTTCCATGTCTTGGACATCAAGTTAAACTGGAACTCTTCTCTACGACTTGGGAGAGCTTTCTTGTTAACAGTAGAAGAAGTGTGCAACTTGCAAACTAACCAGTTATGTCTAACACTCATCGATCCTAATTCCCACTACGACCCTAACCCAGTCAAGAAGCCACAGACGATCTCCAGAAGAATCAATGATCCAGGAATCATTGCAGCTTGCCACTTTGGAGCCGAGTACGAATCTTACTACTCGGAATCGATCGACACTCATCCAGTTAAATCGATCAACATAAGCCACCCGAAATCGATCGACGCTGACAAAGAAGAATCGGTCGACACATATCCAGATGAATGGGAGAATGACTACTACAACACCGCTATTGACGCTTACACCAGAAAAAAATGCATACAGACGAGTATGATGAAGACTATGAGGAGGAACGAGCTGTTGAGTACAAAGCCATCCTTGATAAGGAAGATAACCTCTTACATCATTCCTCTTGGAAAAAGAATGCACCATCGATCGACAGGACGAGCTGGCCATCGATCGACACTCAATCTGAACAATGATACCAAAAACGAGCATCGACAGACACTGCCTACTGCAAATCGATCGACAATGATTTCAACCGTGTGCGAGACAGAGACTATTCGATTGGTAGTTGGGCAGATGAACATTAGCACGAGAGCTTTGCAGTAGAAACAGTAACCTACACACCAGGAGCAGATAAAGTACAAGATAGCTTCATAAACAAGGAGCTGCTCAACATGCAAAAGCGGGATGATACAGATCAGATTCAAGTAGAAGCTGCCTCGGAAAGAACTCGTTTCAACGAATCGATCAACACTCGTCACCAGCAATCGATCGATCAGCTTCCTCAACAATCGATCGACATCAACAATAACACATTGATCGACAACCGTCTAAAACCGAAAACCACTGTAAGCAAAAAAGACAAATTAGATAACCAGTATCTAACTCCAGACAAATTTGGTATTTTCAGGGACCATAATGGCTTCACAAAAGCAATAGACGGCCACACACTACACATATCTCGAGAAGATATTGCAGATATCCTTCAGACATCCAATGGAGCTGACAATCTGTTCATGCATCAATGCAGCAACCGCGAACATAAGACTACAAAGGAGTTCTATGACACCGCTGGTGGCATAGAAAACATCTTCAAACAAAGATCTCGCCATACAACTCATCCATCAATCAACATAGACGTCCCAACGATCGCCAGACAGCCAGAATTCAGCAGAAGAGCCTTTGACCTTTTTGGTAACAAGAAATTTTACTGGGAAGAGAATGATGAGTATGGAGTCAACAGAGATGATCGAGAATTTGCCAGAGATCTAGAGGGACACACCATCCCAGTTCACAACAAGGATATCAGAAGACTTCTGGAAAGAGCTTCAAGAGATGAACCAACCTACATATGTATTCCTGAACATGCTAGCCAATTCACACAGACAAAGTTGGTACCAGAGATCTACACCAAGGACGAGATCAACGAGATGTTCTATGGAGTCTGTGGTGAACATGATAGGAACAAAGAAGCCTTACAGATGAAGCTTGATGGTGTCTACTATCCATTAAATGATAGTATAAGCTGGCTAACTACTTGTATGGAGGAAATGAAGAAGGACATAGCCATAATTCAGAATGCGACTGGCACTGCTCGAACACCATCGATCGACAACAGACAACCACCATCGCTCGAAAGACACCTTCAAGCATCGATCGAAAGCCGCCTGGCCGCATCGATTGACACCACTCCGCCACGCCCAAAAAAATGAAGTCTCAACCGGATTTCCACACCAGAGAAGATATAGATCAGTTGGTAGAAAGGATCTACAGAGCTCTAGAAACTACAGAGGAGAGGCTTGATGGGAGATGTGATGACATCTATTTCCCAATGGATCTTACCATCAGTGCATTAACTTCCAAAGTTGAAGCTATACAAGGAAAGTTGATGGAGATTCAGAGTTTCATTGCACATCAACCAGAAGCATCGATATCGATCGACAGACGCATCAACAAATCGATCAACACAACCATTCAGCATCGATCGATAGTGATACAAACCGAGGCCGGCTAGTACCAAAGTCGACATCCAACATGTCCAACACACCTTACCATGGAAAGGAGATCTCAGATGACAGTTACGCCACACTTACCAGACATCAATTCAACCTTGAAAGTCTTGGTGAAAGATTGCAGAAGATTGAAAACACAACTGCGGCAATGAAGGATAAATGCGCAGAGGGGATGAAGCAATGAGAGACTTCACTGTACATGGTTCAACAAGCGCAAAGAAGAGATGGATACTTGTTTTCCAACAAGTCTCAGTTCTCAACACTACTAGCCAAAACACCTCCAAAGTCAAGCAAAATGACTATTACAAAGCTGAGTGGGAGGCAACCCACTATAAGGTAATATTTATTAAGTTTTCATTGATTTACTATTTATGTTGGTTTTTAATTATTGCAGGTAAAAAAAAAGCATATATAGAAGATCCGAGGAGACGATTGCCATTTGTATCGACCGGCGCGAACAAGCCGACATCGCTCGACATTGCCTTACCTGCGTCGACCGACATCAACATCCTTACATCGGTCGACATCTATTCCGGTCTGGTATATTGTTCTTATTTGTTACATTGAGTCCTTATGATTTATTTCTCACCATAACTCCGACTGAATTTACACTAGGAACAGTGGGAGGAGGTTTATTTACTTATTAATTTTGTTAAAAATGTTTTTCAAATTAAGTTATTAATGAGTCAAGAAGGGGATTATGAACTTATAGATTTTGCTAAGATATTTAACCACTCTTTAGCACCATTTTAGACTTACTGATTGCAGATAGTAATAAAGATACTAAAGTGGATCAACCTGTCAATTATCCACTCTTGCTAAGATTGTTTTGAAGGAACCAAAGCTGACCTCCAACACTAAACCAAACACAACTGCTTGTCTTGGGAGTTGGTATACATGGGATTGGATTCTTCAAACAAGTCTGGAAGGTAAAGCCTTGTGTATATAGATTTATCACCCTTCCTCTCTCTATTTTTGAAATTTAGATTATACTAAAATATATATATATTAGAGATTTATTAGGAAGAAATTCGAACAGGACTTTGTGGCTACAACAATTAAGGTTTGCTTCATAAGAATTTTATAGGTAAAGGATTAGAACAGGACTTGGTGGCTACAACTATTAAGACTTGCTTCATAAATAATCCCAGGTGGTAAACACCATTAAGGCTTGATTCATGGAAGCATGTCCAATCTTGGTTAATGATTTTGCATATAAGCAGATTTTGAACTAAGAGAGAAAATTTGTAGAGAGAGAGGATAGGAACTAATGTTTACCTGCAGGTCCAGATACTTATTTGAGAATCCTTGAATCATGTGATAGATACTTCCAAGGTAAAGCCTTCACCTTTATTTTATGCTAAGAATTGAGGTTGGTAAAGGGGAATTGTGGGAACCAAAATTCGCACTTTCGATTTTCGTTTTAATTAGGAAAGTAGGAGAACCATAGTTTCCCAGAGGTCCCGGATATCTGCTAATACCACTAACCAAGCAATCAGAACACGAAACAAGAACAATAATAAAATAAGAAATCGAAAAAGAGAGCAAGATAGTTCTTATTATGTATCTGCGTTTGAGCGTTTACAACAGAGTAAGTGCCTGGGCGACGTAGCGACCAAGCAGGACGTGCGCTCAGTCGCTACGTAGCGACCGAGCTTGGCTCGAGCTCGGCCGCTACGTAGCGACCGAGCGGGATGTGCGCTCGGTCGCTACGTAGGACCAAGCTTGGCTCGAGCCCGGTCGCTACGTAGCGACCGAGCTTGGCTCGAGCTTGGTCGCCACGTAGCAACCGTGTAGTGTGCATGTTCGGTTGTTTGCGTAGTGACTGAGCTTGCCTTGTCCGTGTTCCAATCGTCAAACTCAAACTTATCTGTGGCTTGTTTAGATATGTTTTCGTTACCTTGGGACTGCTTGTGTTTGATCCAACCGAGACTTGAACAAGGTTTTATATCAAGATCACGTGTCGTGACATTTTTTTTACCAAGCATAATTGTCGCAGAAAGACACTCACACTTGTTTTTGCGGAGGTTTGGATATTAATTTCGTCGTAACCGTTTTCGACCCGAACAGTCAGCCCCCAACCCGTTAGAATCGTGGATTCTGAGATTCTAGCGTGCGGTATGGCGAGTTTGAACGAGATTGGCGTATTTGGGCGAAGTTCATATCCAAAAATCCGCAAGTAAATAGTAATTTCTCATGCCTATAAGAAGGGAGGTAACTTATTCATAATTTTTAACTTGCTTCTTTTCATAAATAGCTTTATTGAAAGAGTTTCTCTCTTTTTTCCATCTTTTTCTTCTTGTTTTCACTCGAAAATTACGAAATGTCACGTAGGAAAAAGACTTCGAAGAAAGGCACCTCGTCCGCAAATGTCCATGAAAAGCTCCTTATGCCATAGATCGAGTTTGTGCCTCATTCGGTAGATCCGGCTGAAAATGAGGCATGGTGGGTTGCGTGATATGGTTCGATCACACCTCCCAACGAGAAGTCGTTCCCAGTCTTGTACCATCGTTTGGTAGAAGAAGGTGCACCGAGTAGGAGCACTAGCGACTTTCTTCGAACTGTGTGGTCGTTCTACCAAATTCTGGACACGGTGGAATTCCGGGTTCCTCGTCAAGGAGAGCGTGCTAGTAGTCTCCCGAAGGGTTACTTTACTTGTTACGAAGCATTCATAGTACACTGCCGCTATTGGTTCCCGATTCCTGAATCATCGTCCGCGTGTTGGATCGTTTTGAGGTGTCGATAAGTCAACTAAACCCCCTCAGTATCCACCACCTTGTTGGCGTTTTGATCTTGAGTTTGGTCTCTCCCTTTCCGTCAACCACTTCGAAGAGTTTTTCAGGTTGCAGATAGTTAGGAATACGGACGAGTACCGACTGGTCCCTTGGAACTTCATGTCGGTGGTCAAGGGGTTTCTTTCCAACTTCAATTCGTGGAAGAAATTTTTCTTCTTCGTTCGTATAAATGCCTCGTCTGTCGAAAAAAGTTGCATCCCATTGTTTCGGAGTCTGCCGAACGATCGTCCCTTCATCAATCTGATTGCTCCATTTCCTGAAGATACGATCGCAGTGAGGGATATTCTCAGGAACGGTCCGTTTTTCTGGACCTCCTTCACGCCGAAGAGAGTTCGAAAGGCATTGCAGCTCACGCATCCCGGTCCTGCTTCGGGCGCGGAAATAGACAGCGACTCCTAGCCTGATGCTCCGGGTTTCAATGTTGTTCCCGCGGGCACGACGGGGTTGAGCTCCTCGAAGGGGAAGGATATCGACCTCGGTGACATAGAGTTTTCAGTGGATGATTCTATGCTCCCAGGATGGAACCCGGACCTTGCTTAGGCTGATGGAAGTGGTACGAGCGAGATCCCTAACCTGGATTTTGATGATTTCTTCGCCGGTCTACCCTCGAGTTTTGATCCTCCCCCGCATGTGGAAGAATCGGGAAAGTCGAGAGTCGCTGGGGAAGGATCTCGTAATGGGGTTAGTTTTCAAGAATTTCGCCGATAGTTCCATATATTCATTTTCCCGCCTAAAATATGTTAATTAGTTTTGCAGGGTCTGAACTTGCTTGGCTCGGCCCTTGAGGCGAGCCATAGAGAGGCCATGGTATATCGCTTTAAAGCGGAGAAGGGGGAGAGGGATCATGCTCGTATGCAAGGCGATATGTTGGAGCGAGACTCGAAACTTACTCGTGATCACGCAAGGGATGTTCGTAAGGCGGAACAGAAGGGTAAGAGGGAGATCGTCGAGGTGATGAAGAGTCGTGCCTCTCAGTTCCAGATTGAGTACGGGAACCTCAAGGATGCTTACACTTTGTTGGGTGATTACCGCGAGTGCCGTGGTTCAGTCGGGAATCTTTGGAAGATGTAGGCGGAAGACTCCGTTTTTGAGAAGGAGATAAGGTTCATGAAAGATGGCATGAACAACCATGCCCATGTTGAGACGCTCATTCCCCCAATCGACGGGAGGATCCAGGGATTCTGGGATTCCGTCCCGGTTTCTCCCAATATTGTAGAGGCCACGACCGATTTCGCTGGTGACGACGAGGAAGTGAACTATCCCGCAGATGCATTCGGAGCTTCCTTGTCCAGGAACTTGATCTGTGAGAGTTGAGCGTTTGACGGAAAGAAGTTTTTTCCTTTATCTAGTATTTTGCGGCCGAGTGTGGCTTTCGTTCGTCTATGTCTGGCCGAATGTGGCCTTTGAACTTTGTATTGGCCTGTCTTGGCCGTTTTTATCTTTATCAGGACTGGCCGTTGGTGGCTTCGAATCCCTACCGCTATGCGGTTTTTATATATATATAATGGATGTTTGTTTGAGTTACTTTGTTTCAAATGGGTTTGAAGTAAACATGAATTGTCGTCTCCTATTTAATTCCGCTGAGACGTCCAATCTGTTGGTTTGTTCGAGAAGTGATTTTTCGTAAAAATTATTTTTTCTTACGAACTTTCGGGAACGTTGACACATGAACGGAGAGACATGGTTTAGGATCTCGTATCATTTTTTAGATATCATGTCTTGAGATGTTAGAGATCAATGCGATGGGTTTAGGGCAAGACCTAGGTTTACTCTCGGTTTTAAGGTTTGTGCGGTGACTAGCCGGCTATCGATTTTCCTGTTACGATTTCTACCTGATTCGTACTGATTTAAAGTCCGCGATAGGTTCTCGGCTTATATGACTTGTGTGGTACGAATCGAGCATCTTTCCAGAGACAAATTTTAAGCCATATGGAAGTGCTAAACCAAAATTTTGGATTTTTTTTGTAGCGCGCTTTCATCCTTGTGTTGGATGTTTGAGGATCAAAAGAGTGATCGAGTTGCGTTTGTTTAAGACGGCTGGCATGTTCGTCGGGGCCAATCGACGAACGGGGTGTAAATATTTGTCGGATTTTTATGGTCGTGTTCGGACAATTGTTTGCAGAGTTTTTGATTTTTTACTTGGCAACGTCTCGCAGTTGTTTCGAAGACTGTGCGTATATTTTAGGTGCTTAAGAATGACTTCTTTGTGATTTGGACCGGATAAGGCCGTTGACAAAAGTCTAATGTTTGTATATTTTCTGAGTGTGTCCTGAGACTTTTTACGTTAATTGGAGCGTAAGTGTTTAATAAAAGAAAAAGAATGTGTATTATAGTAAAGTTTTAAAAAACTCGATTACAATGATGCATCTTTTAAAACGTGGGAGTATACGAGTATATGTAACCACTCTCCCCCCTTTTTAGAGAAGGGGATAGCTGAACTCGTCTTTTGACGAGCTGGCTACGTACCTCTTTCAAGGATCAAGCCATCTCGTAGTTTTGTTTTATGCCGCGAGTATTCTTACTCGGCGGTTGTCGCCGTGGTGACCGCCTTGATCGTGGTGACCGTGGCAGGGTCAATGTTTTTATCCGGGTTTTACGGTTGAGTCGTAGTGTCGATTTCAGAATCGTGCTGAGTTTCGATGTCTGAAGCGTTCGCGTCAGTAGACGATATCGAATCGTCTTTTTTTGAGGCGTTTTTGGCTGAAGGTTAAGCTAAGTTCGTGCGCTTGCGAGTTGCCATTGCGGGAGTCGCAATTTGTCTTAACTTATGCTCCGCGAGGAAGCATAACCGCGATTGTTTCTGACAACCCCAGATGGCTGCGACTCCATTCTGGGTTGGGAATTTGACGCAGAGGTGGTATGTAGATGGAACGGCTTTCTTGGCGTTGAGATTTATTCAACTTCCTAGTGATTCTCCACTACTTAATGTATCAAAATCAAGCTTCATACATCGCAATTACGCCTGGTTTGATTAGAATGACAACTTTGTTGTCATATTCTCAAATAGAAAAACTAGGATCACCTGATTTGAAAGTGGGATAGCTTCTTCATCCTCACTCCTATGAGATTTATTCAACTTCCTTGTGATTCTCCACTACTTTATGTATCAAAGTCAAGCTTCTTACATCGCGATTCATCCTGATTTGATTAAAATGACAAAGAAGTTGTCATATTCCCAAAAAAGAAAACTGGGATCACCTGATTTGAAAGTGGGATACCTTCTTCATCCTAAATCCTATGAGATCTATTCAACTTCCTGGTGATTCTCCACTACTTTATGTATCAAAATCAAAATTCTTACATCGCGAATCATCCAGGTTTGATTAGTATGACAAAGAAGTTGTCATATTCCCAAACAGGAAAACTGGGATCACCTGATTTGAAAGTAGGATAGCTTTTTTATGCAAACTCCTATGAAATTTATTCAACTTCCTGATGATTCTCCACTACTTTGTGTGTATCAAAATCAAACTTCTTATATCGCGATTTATCCTGGTTTGATTAAAAAGACAAAGAAATTGTCTTATTCCCAAACAGGAAAACTGGGATCAACTGATTTGAAAGTGGGATAGTTTCTTCATCCTAACTCCTATGAGATTTATTCAACTTTTTGGTGATTCTCCACTACTTTATGTATCAAAATCAAGCTTTTTACATCGCGATTCTTCCTGGCTTGATTAGAATGACAACGAAGTTGTCATATTCCCAAACAGGAAAACTGTGATCACCTGATTTGAAAATGGGATAGCTTCTTCATCCTAACTCCTATGAGATTTATTAAACTTCCTGGTGATTCTCCATTACTTTATGTATTAAAATGAAACTTCTTATACCGCGATTCATCCTGGCTTTATTGGAATGACAAAGTAGTTGTCATATTCCTAAATAGGAAAACTGGGATCACATGATGTGAAAGTGGGAAAACTTCTTTATCCTAACTCCTATTCGATTTATTCAACTTCCAAGCGATTCTCCGGTACTTTATGTATCAAAATAAAAATTATTACATCGCAAATCATCCTGGTTTGATTAGAATGACAAAGACGTTGTCATATTCCCAAACAGGAAAACTGGGATCACCTGATCTGAAAGTGGGATAGCTTCTTCATCCTAACTCCTATGAGATTTATTCAACTTCTTGGTGATTCTCCACTACTTTATGTATCAAAATCAAGCTTCTTACATTGCAATTCTTCCTGTTTTGATTAGATACATGGATGATGTCTTCGTTTACAACTTGTGCATGTGCATGCGCATCTCTGTAGACTCCATACTCATCTTTCTGCTCCCAGTGGAATCTCCTTATTCCATCACGGTCGTAGGGTACTTTTCTAAACTCTGGACGTTTGTTGATCGATGGTAAGACTCTTTTGACAATCGACGGTCTAGTATGTTGTCGATACTATGGCTTGAAACGACCATCTACTCCACCATCTGTGTTGTAGGATTTGTTTGTAACTCTCCTCTGGTGGCCTGGGGTGTTTCGTTGTTGCACGAAGAGATTCTCTGCTCCGTTAGCCATCTGAAGAATGTCTGCAATGTCCTCTCTGGATACTTGAAGTGCATGTTCATCCATTTCTCTTGCATAGCCTTTTGGATCCCTGAAAATACCAATCTTATCCGGTGCTAGATACTTATTATCCAGTGTAGCGTTTTCTCTTACCTTGGATGGTGATTTTGGACGATTGTCGATCGATGTTGAAGCGTTGTTGCCGATAGACGGGTGTTTAGCTCTGGTGATTGGACGACTGAAACGAAGTTCCTCAGTAGCTGCAGGTTGAGAAGTTCCTCAGTAGTGAAACCTTCATGAAGCTCATCTGCGCATGGCTCAGATATTGCTGTCTCTACAGCAAAGCTCTCGTGATAGTGATCATCTTCCCTACTGTCGATTGAATAGTTTCCATCTCGTGCATGGTCGATTCATTGTCGATCGATGTGTAGTAGGCAATGTCGGTCGATGCTCGTGTACGCTGTGTCTGGTAATGATGAGTGTCGATCAATGTTGGGATGATTTCGTCGATTGTTGTCGCATTCCTTATCCCATAGAAATGGTGGGGTCTGTCTTCCTCAGCACGAATACCTTGATACTTTGTCTCTCCTTCCTCCTCATAATCCTCATCATACTCATCCAGATGATGTGATGATGTAGCAGCTTTGATTCCAAAACTCGGATAACAGTGTGGTGGCCAATCGTCTCATGCTCCTGTAGATGAATAGTCGATCGATTCTTCTAGGTGATTGTTGATCGATTTCAGGTTTGCACTGTCGATCGATGTGGGGGTGTGAGTTTCGATCGATGCGGAATACTCTGTCCCATACTCATCTCCACAGCGACATGCTGCTATAAGTCTGAAATCATCGACTCTTCTGGAGGACGTTTGTGGCTTAATGACTGGAATTGGATCATAGTAGGCGTGCGAGTCTATGAGCGTCAGCACAACTGGTTGGTTTGCACTTTGCATACTGCTCCTATTGTTGATAAGAAAGCCCTCGCAGGTGTTCCGCGCGGTGCTAGAGGATTTCATAGAGGCTGTCGGAGGTCTTCTACATGTCCCTGCTGCTGGCGAATTTCTCCACAAATTTGTCGCTAAGAACCGCAAAGGAACCTATGAACCTGGAGGGTAAGTTGATATACCATTGCAAAGCAGGTCCGGTCAGGGTGGAGCCAAACCCTTTGCACATGGTAGCTTCGCGCGACCCCTTTGGGAGTGCTACGGTGAGCATCCTTTGTCTGTATTGGGCGACTTGGTCGTCCGGATCAGTGGTGCCGTCATACGCTTATATGCTGAGGAAGGAGAACTTCCTCGGCATATCGATCGAGGTGATCTCATGCATAAGGGAGTGTCGGCATAGGAGTCGGGGTTGCTCTCCCGGAAGCCTCTTTACTATGGACTGCATGGCGTCGAGCCTCTCGGAGAACATCTGGTGAAGGTGCGCGATCATAGGAGACTCCACTCTCATTGCTCCGTCTGGTGCTTCTTTATCGGGTTTGGGCTCCCCGATTCGCTGTCCTCCACGTCGTAGGTCTAAGCATCCTTGGCCTTTTCGCGCGTTGATACGTCTCCTCCCAGCGTCGTAGTTGGGAGATTCGCGCCCGTCCCAGAGTTAGGTGTCTCTAGAGTCGGCATAAGGCGGACGTGAGTCCGAAACCGACGCTTCTTGTTGCTCGCCGTGTTGAGGGCTTGGTTCTCGTCTCAGAGGATAAGATTCTCCGATTCGAGCTGGCTGAGCTTCTCAACGCTCTGCTCCAGCTGCTTGGAGTGTTCGTTGAACTTCTCCTTCAGGATCTGGAATTCCAAGGAGAGCTCGCTATTGGTCTCCTCCCGAATTCTATGCAACCCGGTTACTTGACCTTGCAGATCATCGATTTCCCTTTGGAGTTCAGCTTCTCTCTGGGTAGCTTCGGGTAGCTCATCTTGCTCATCCACCTTTATTATCACGAAGTTTAGATTACTCTCCTCCTTCTAGCCCCAAACTGTTAGGAGATTTTTGTGTAGGATCTTTGTGAGTACCACGGAACGATGGACAAGGCTGGTTAATGTATAGATTTCGTGTAGAGTTTGAAAGATAGAATAGAGGTAAAGACTTGAAGAGACGTTTTATTGAGTAAAGAAGCCGAAACTACTATGTTTGGTGTATAAACCCTAGTTCTAGCCGTCTAACTCTAATCCCTAAGCCTTGAAGTGTCAATCCCTTGCTTTAGGATTTAGGTTCCCTTTATATAGTCTTCTTAAGGCAGGCCTTAGTCGGTTGGAGTAGGTTAAACTCTTCCATATTCGGAAATATGGAAGGTTCTCCTTATCGGAAGTTTTCCTTTTTCTGGGGGAAGGGGGCGGTCCTGGAGACCGGACCCAGAGTACTTTGTAGCAGGGAACCGGGGTTCCTCCTAGTGGGGATCTTGAGAACCGGGGTCCCTTCCAGCAGGGATCCAGAGGTCGGTGTTCTGCCTGGGATCTGGAGAAATTCAATACTTGAGTATTTTTCCCCAACAACAGACTAGGGGGGTCATCCAAGTTTCCCCCTCTTTGATAGCGGAGACTGTTGGGGTCAAAAACGGTTGCGACAAATTTAACATTCAAAACGTCCGAGGAAGAAAATAAGAATTTCTCCGATGAATACTTTTCGAAATAGATTCTTTCTTACGAAAAAGCTTTGCGGAGGAAAGAACGAGACGTCCGACGAAAGCTCGAAACAGGTCGTTACGCAGCAACTAAGCGCGCCACGCTCGGTCGCTACGTTGCGACCGAGCTCGAGCCAAAGCTCGGTTGCTACGTAGCGACCGAGCCCGAGCCAAGCTCGGTCGCTCAGTAGCGACCGAGCGTAGCGACCGGGATCGAGCCAAAGTCTGGTCGCTGCATAGCGACCGAGCTCTTCCAAAACGTCGAGACGACACCAGTCCATGCATTCTCGTCAAACCTTCAAATGCTATCTCCCGAAGACCGTAGCGAGCTCAGTCTATAATTTCCGTTATTCTAAATCAACGATCAAACTTTGCGGATTAATACCGCGGATAGTTCATTCCTTATCGAAAGAAATCGTAGTAAACGCTTCGAATCGGAAAACGGCCCAAAGGGACCTAAAACACAACTCGAGGCCCATCCTACCGACCAAGGACTTAAAAGGGTAATTTCAGTCGAGTTTATCGAACATCCGAGCATCGGACCACCAATCGTCGTCAATCTCATAGAAGGTCAAGATGACAAGGAAGAAGAAGTTACGATACAACCACCATCGGAGAAATCTGATTACGGCTGCGATCCCCCATGGCTTCAGACGATTCGAGACTACATTATCGACGGGCAACTGCCCGCCGAAAAATTGGCAGCCCGCAAAGTCCGAACACAGTCCGCACGCTACGTGACAGTGGACGGTGAAATTTACAAATGGAGATTCTCCGAACCACTCATGACGTGTCTGGAAGGGGAAAAAGCGAGAAAAGTAATGGAGGAAGTACATTCCGGTTCCTGCGGCAACCATTCCGGTGGAAGATTGCTAGCCGTGAAAATCAAACACCATGGATACTACTGGCCAACAATGATCGGAGATTGCGAGAAGTTCGCACGATAATGCGAAAAATGCCAAAGGCATGCACCAACCATCCGACAACCGGCCGAAGTTCTGTCCTCCATCACATCGCCCTACCCCTTTATCCGCTGGGCCATGGATATTGTCGGACCTCTTCATAATTCAAAGCAAAAGCGTTTCCTTCTAGTCCTTGCCGATTTTTTTCTCAAAATGGGTAGAGGCGGACTCGTACGCAAGTATAAAAGATGTCCAAGTCAAAAATTTCGGATGGAAAAACATCATCTGTAGGCATGGAGTTCCTTACGAGATCGTAACCGATAACGAGTCTCAGTTCATCTCCACCCGGTTCGAGGCATTCTGCGAAAAATGGAAGATACGACTCAACAAGTCAACCCCTAGATATCCGCAGTGCAACGGACAAGCTGAAACAATCAACAAGACCATTCTCGATGGACTGAAGAAACGCTTAGAGGCCAAAAAAGGCAGGTGGGCCGACGAACTCGAGGGAGTCCTCTGGTCTCACCGTACCTCCCCAAGGCGAGCAACGGGAGAAACTCCCTTCGCTCTGGTATACGGCACGTAATGCATGATTTCCGCAGAAGTAGAGATCCCCGGCGTTCGAAGAAGGTTACTACCCGAACGAGAGGAACTCAACGATGCCATGCTCCTGGATGATCTCGATCTCATTAACAAGCGCCGAGATCGAGCGCTCATCCGAATCCAAAATTACCAGCATGCAGCTGAAAAATACTATAATTCCAACGTACGAAATCGTAGGTATAATCAAGGAGATCTGATCCTTCGCAAAGTCTTTTAAAATACCGCTGAACGAAACGCGGGAAAACTTGGAGCAAACTAGGAAGGTTCCTATAAAATCGAAAAAGTCGTCCGACCAGGTTCCTACAAAATAGCCAACATGCAAGGCATAAAAATTCCTAGAACCTGGAACGCGATGCATCTCAAAAAGTACTATCACTAAACAAACCAACTCGCAATCACTAAACTACGAGACGGCTTGATCTCCACAAGGAGTACGTCGGCAGTTTGCCGAAAGGCAAATTCATCTGTCCCCCTCTCATTAAAAAAGGGGGGGAGTGGGTACGTATTATCGTATACTCCCAAAATCGAAAAACATCTTACCACGCTCTTGGTGTTTTCGACTTATCAGATCATCTTCACCCGTAAAATCGGTACGAGATCTTCGGAAATTAATCAGCCGTTTAGGAGAAGCAACCTTTAGCATCGCGAGACGTCGCTATAGATGCCTCAAAGGTTATTTCTTCCGAACAAACGAAACCTCCGTCACAAAAATGACATATATATGCACACATTAACACTTATTTTGCGTAAAAACTCGAAACAACGGCATTCGCCACCAAGTCCAATGCTGATCACATCGAACTCACAAACGTCCTACCATCTCACGAAGATGACTCTCTTACATCTGACACAAAAGGATAATAGCGCTATAAAGAAATCCAAAATTTTGGTCCAGCACTTCCGGTTGGCTTAAAAATTGTCTCCGGAGAGATGCTCGATTCGTATCAAACAAGTCGTATAAGCCGAGAACCTATCGCGGACTTTAAATCGATACGAATCAGGAAGAAATCGCAACAGGAAAAACGATAGCCGGTTAGTCACTGCACAAGCCTTAAACCGAAAGTAAACCTAGGTTTTGCCCTAAACCCAGCGCACTGGTCTCTAACATCTCAAGGCATGATATCGAAAGATACGAGATTCCTAAACCATTCCTCTATGTTTATATTTGACATCTTCAGCGCCCCCGTGAAGCTCACATCTCGCAGAAGAACTCTCGAAACAGATCTCGAATGAAACATTTCACAATCGGAGAAGGATATGAGACGACAACTCATCGCCTTCCTTCCCACATTACACAAACTCATAAAAAGTGCCAATTGATTATCTTATCATAAAAAGCCGCAGAGCGGCAGGGATTCAAAGCCACACGCGGCCAGTCCCGAAATACAAAACAAGGCCGTTCAAGGCCGAAACATAAAAATATAAAAAAAATCTCTCGCAAGAGATCTAACCCAAGCCATCCTCAGAACTCACGCCCCCTCTTCACCCATCGCCTCGTCAGAGCCTGGAGCCGCGTCACCTCTGTTTTCTTCGACCACCGGGTTTTTCCCCTCTGGGTCTTCTGAACACGTCGGAAGGAAGCACGCGGATTTCAGGTCAGCTAGGATAAGATCGAAATCTCCATCCACGGCCGCCATATCTCCCTTACAACCGGACAGTCCGGCCTTTTCCGCCTCCAAGTTCAGGGGAGTCTCACTTTGGAACGACCGAAACACGGCCATCCCGCCCTCAATCGTCGCCAAAGCTAAGTCCCTGTTCCGGATAAACTCGAGGGAACCCAGGGAAGCGGAAATTTTCGCCAAGCAAGCCTGAAACTCTGCGCGAAGAGCATCAGTGGCCTCTTGGATCCCGCGGCTCGCTAGTCCCGCATCACCCTCAATCTGACGCTGGAGCCGACGCACCTCCGAGGATTTGGCCTTCCTGGCCTTCTTCTCCAAGGAACTCGCCGTCTTCCCAAGATCCCTCTCGAGCTCTCCTATCGCGACCTCGAGTTTCAACACTTTCGCGGAGTGAGAATCCTTGACAGCCGTCAGCATGGCCTCGGTTTCAGACCATCTACCCTGAAGCTCCACCAACTCCCCGGCAAGGCGACTGGTCTCAGAACCGCACTCGCTGATCATCCCATCGATCAACGACATGAACTGCGAACAATAAAAATTCTTAAGCCTAGGTCCGAGAAAGAATGTACATGAGATGATCAAGAATTCAAGCAAGAGACAAACCTTTCCGCGAAGTCCCGACGCTAGGCTCGATCCACCTTGCTGCGAAGTCTCCCCGTCACCACTCTTGGCAAGTTTCCTCTTCCGACTCTTAGGCTGAGTAACCGGAACAGCACTAGGAGCGCGCAACGCCAGAACGATTTATTTCCTGGCTGGAGGAGGAGGCATAGAGTCAGCGGCCCTCTCCTTGTCCTCGATGAGGATCGGAGTCATGGATGATCCCGCAGGTAGAGCTTGCGGAAGAGGAGCCATGACCTCGGTCCCATAACCCGGGGCAACAACCCGCACAGAAGAATACGGGAACTCGGAGCCAGCTTGAACCAGTTCTTTCTTGGCCTGGCGACGAACTAGTTTCTCTCGGAAGGAGAGATGACCAGCAACACAAGCCGGCGCCTCAGCCGGAGAAATGTTCTCGCCCATCTCGACGTCGGAATCTCTCTTGTCACCTTGGGAGGAAGACATGTTGAAAGCAAAAGTTTTGGAACTAGAGAGGTTTTTGAAGGTATGAAGGAGGGAAGGTGTGAAGAAAATGAATGACAAGAGCTCACTACTTATAGAAGTATGGGTTCGGAGTTCGTAACACACATACTGTCTCGATAACTTTTTTTCCGCGGAGTTTAAAGTGTGGACTTCGTCCAATACGCTTAACATTGTCAAAATCATCAATCAGCCCGCTAGAGTCACGACTCTAACGAGCTGGGGGGCTAACTGTTGGGGTCAAAAACGGTTGCGACAAATTTAACATTCAAAACGTCCGAGGAAGAAAATAAGAATTTCTCCGATGAATACTTTTCGAAATAGATTCTTTCGTACGAAAAAGCATTGTGGAGGAAAGAACGAGACGTCTGAGGAAAGCTCGAAACAGGTCGTTACGCAGCGACTAAGCGCGCCACGCTTGGTCGCTACGAGCGTCCGTCTCGCTCGGTCGCTACGGCCAAAGCTCGGTCGCTACGTAGCGACCGAGCGTCCGTCTCGCTCGGTCGCTACGTAGCGACCGGGCTCGACCAAAGTTCGGTCGCTGCGTACCGACCGAGCTCTTCCGAAACGTCGAGACGACACCAGTCCATGCATTCTCGTCAAACCTTCAAATGCTATCTCCCGAAGACCGTAGTGAGCTCAGTCTATGATTTCCGTTATTCTAAATAATCGATCAAACTTTGCGGATTAATACCGCGGAAAGTTCATTCCTTATCGAAAGAAATCGTAGTAAATGCTTTGAGTCGGAAGACGGCCCAAAGGGACCTAAAACACGACTCGAGGCCCATCCTATGATTTCTTAACCAAAAATCCGTAAACCACAGTGTGGTTTACGCTTGGTCCACAAGGAAAGATAAATGTCAAGTTTCTGCGGATAAATACGGAAGTTTTGAGGATAATTACGAAGATCGAAAAAATGGAATATCTCCATTTTATGCTAGGACGGCTTAAGAGCAGAAGAGTAAAAGCGTAAACCGACCTTGGAGCTAGTATATAAGGAGTCCTAGGCGAGGAGCGTGGGGAGGAGGATTTTCAGAGAAAACTTAGCACTTAGAGCAATTTAGGCAATTTTCCGTTTTTGCTATTTCGAGCTGCGACTCAATTAGGTTTAGCCGTCTTAAGGTTGCTAGAACTAGGAATCTCGTCGACAGCTCTCGAGCCCAGGCTTATACCTTTGTTGTAAACGCTCATACGCAAATTCGGAATAAGATCTTCTTTGCTCTCTTTTCGATTTCTTATTTTTATCGTTGTTATTCTCGTGTTCTGATTGCTTGACGTGTGGTAATAGCAGATATCCGAGTCCTCTGGGAAATTAGAGTTTTCCTAGTTTCCTTATTTAAACGGAAATCGACAGTGCGAATTTCGGTTCCCACAGAGACCTCTTCGGACTGGGGTTCTTCCAGGGTGGCTGGCCATTGAAGCACAAGCAAGGATATGCTCTTCTGACTGTTTGTTTCGAGGGCGGACCCTAGATTAGCCAAGGCATCGGCTTGCGAGTTCTGCTCCCTGGGGATTTGAGTGAGCTTGCAACTCTTTAATTTCTTGATGACCCGTTGGACGACCGCCAGATACTGGATCATGCTATTGTCCTTTGCCTGGTACTCTCCCTGCACTTGGTTGATGATCAGCTGGGAGTCACCGAAGACCTGGATATTTTCTGCCCCCATTTGATGGGCGAGTGTTAGCCCTGCTATTAAGGCCTCGTACTCGCTTTCTTGTTGGTTTCTTTGAAGTTTCACCTCACGGCCCTTAAGTTCGTGTTCCCTACCGGCGATATAAGCACTATTCCTACCCCGGCTCCTCTGATGTTGTTGGACCCGTCTACATGCATGACCCATTCTCCTTCCTCCTTTGTTTCGCTTCGGAGTCGCACTTCTTGCTCCAAAGCTGGGAGCAAGGTAGGGGAGAATTCGGCCACAAAGTATGCCATGGCCTATGACTTTATGGCTGTGGTAGGTCGAAAGATCACATCATATTCTCCTAGTTCCACAGCCCATTTTGCTAGGTGTCCGGAGACTTCAGGCTTGTGGTGGACCAGGTTTATGGGGAAGGAGGTGAGAACCACGATTGGGTGAGCCTGAATATAGGGCCGCAGCTTGTGGGCGGCCACTATCACGGCTAAGGCCAGCTTCTCTAGATGGCTGTAGCGGGTTTCTGCATCCAGGAGAGCCTTACTTACGTAGTAGATTGGTAGTTGCTTGCTTCCTTCCTCGCATACTAGGACGACGCTTACGGCGGGCTCCGAGACTACTAGATATAGCAACAGGACCTCACCGAGCAGTGGTTTGGATAGGAGAGGAGGAGTGGTGAGATACGTCTTTAGTTCATAGCATAGGTCAGGAGGACTAGTAGAATCGACTTAATTAGCCCTTATTTGCCTCCTTTTGATAACTGTATCTCCCACTCTAACCATTAACTCTATTTTGTAATTTGTCCTTTAAAAAAGGCAAGGAACTTGCATTTCGACCCGCTGATATTTTTTAGAATCCCTAAATAAGAATCCATTCCACCCTCATTTTAGATCCCAAGTGTATCCTTAATTTTTTTTCTGGCGTTCCCATGGACACGCTTACCAAGGAGTAAGGATGATTTATCAAAGTTGAAGCATTGACCTGAAGCCTTCCCTTATTTCTGCACTACTTTCATAACTTCTTCACATTTACGTGGCTCCACCTTACAAAAGAAAAGACTATCACAAGAAAAGAGAAGGTGGGATATTGAAGGGCTATCGCTGAAACACACATCCCCGTTATCTTCCCTTGATTCTCTACTTGATTAAGAAGGATAATAAACACTTTCGTGCATAGAATAAAGATGAAAGGTGACAAAGCATCTCCTTCACATAATCCCCTATATAGGACAATATTTCCTCGGGGCTACAATTCATGAGGACCTTATACTTGAATGATGAAACACACCGCGTGATACAATAAATCCATGTTGTCGAGAAGCCCATCTTTTTCATTACAACACTAATGAAATCACATTCCATCCGATTATACTCTTTGCTCATGTTTGTTTTAATTGACATTCTCTTATACTTTCTTCCTGGTTTTGTTCCAAATTCGTGAAACATCTATGGAGTAATCAAAATGTTATATGTGATATGTCTTCTAGAAACAAAGGATGAATGGGTCTCTCAGATGCGATATGGCAATACTTTTTAAGTCGTTGGCAAAAGTCCTAAGAGACAATCTTGTAGCTCACATTAACAAACTAATTGGCCTAAATTGAACCATCTCAGTTGGCTTATCTTTCTTTGGAATGAAACAAATGTTTGTATCAATCATTCAATCCTTGAGCGATAATGTCATTAAAGAGAAACTCATTAACCATACTAGTTAAGTCGTTCTTTACTATATCATAAAAAAATTGGTAAAACAGAGCTGTCATCCCATCTGGTCCGTGAGCTTTCTCAGGAACTCATTAACCATACTAGTTAAGTCCCTCTTGACTTTCCATTCAGTCACATGAGTTGTAAGATCATCATTGATCGTGTCCGTGAAAGTCATAATAATATTAGCTAGTGCTTCATCTATCTTTTCCGGATTTGATGATTCGAAAATGCGCCTAAAATAACTAGTAGCAATGCTACCATCACTTCTTCATCCTCAATAATGTTGCCTGAATTATCTATTAACCTCGTTATTCGATTTTTGCGCGCTTTTGCTTTGTCAAAGCATTAAAGAACTTAAAATTCCTATCTCCTTCTCGCAACCAGAGAACTCTATTCTTTAGAGAACTCTATTCTTTTGCTTGCAAAACATTTCCTTAGCCTTAAGAGCTTTGAATAGTTTCTTTAGTGCCGATGATATCTCTTCAGTTGTTGCATCGTCATTTGAGTATAAAGCCTCTATTTTTTCGTTAAGTTTCCCTCCACTCGCTTTTATGAATTTCTATCATTTTTTTTCTCCATTGACTTAAAGCTCCAAGGCAAATCGAGATATGGGCCATTATGTTCGCATCTGTCGGGAGATCTAGCGATTTCCACCCCTCCAGAATCACCTGTCTGATCTCCTCACTTTCTAACCAGCACTTATCAAAATTGAAAATTTTCTTTGTGTTTGTTGGTTTGACAAAGATGTTTGGCAAGACCAAACGATGATCTGATCTCCACAAGCGTAGATACTGAATTGATAAATGCAAAAAAATAAATTGTGCCAATCTTTGTTTCCTACAGTTCGATCTAAACGGCATCTGATGGTCGACCTTCTATATTTCTCCATCCATGACATCATATTACCAGAAAGTGGAAATTTCAACATACCACAATCACTGGTATAACGGCGAATTCATGCCCACAAAGTGAAATTATGGAAATTCCATACATGTACATACAAGACTCGCTTATAAAACCTCCACCAAAGAAAAATTTGAATCTCATTCCCAATCTTTGATAGTCAGTGTGTATCCCTGCTCTGATCCTAACCCTGTTAGAGTTACCCTAACCCGTGAGAGTCACCGTTAACGGCAACGGTTAATTGAAACGGCAGCATGTTCGCCTTGCTTTTTAAGCATTCCCTGTGTTCAGTTCATCTTGCTTTTTCTTTTTTTTTTTGAATAATCAACTTGCTCTTTCTCTTTCACAACACGGGAAGTTTCAAAACCTTACGTATGTTATGAACCGTTTATCAAACTCTACTTTATCAATGAATAAAAACCCATCTAAGTCACAAGAATATCAAATTGGGGACATCAAATTTTCAGAAAAAATAGTGAAGGAAACTAACCCATATTTGGGATCAGACATACGCATTTGTTTGTATATACAATTGTACAGAAAAGATCTAATAACATTAGCTAATGATGAGCAAAAAGACGAGATTGAAGTGATGAAAAGGGGAAACATATGAGATGTGAATCAAACGATAGTGAGCAGAAAAAAGGGGAAACGTTTTGAGTCGCTTAGGTAACAAGCAAAACAAGACAGAAAAAGTGTTGGAATACGACCTTTGATTAAAATCTTCAAAAGAAGAAGAACAAAGAAGAGTAGCAGAGAAGAGGATACAAAGAAGAAAAAAAAAGAATCTGTGAGAAGAAGAAGAAGCTTGAAGCGTAAGACACGGAGGAACAAGAAGGAGCAATGCAACAACAACAAGAAGTTACACAGCAAGAAAATAACAACGTAGACATACAAAGATGACCTCTCTTCTCTCTCTACAAGAACAAAAACAAACGTGCAAGAGCGTGTGTGTGTGTGTGTGTGTGTGTGTTTATTTTCGGTTATACACAAGTGAGAAATAAGCATGAGTGTGTGAAGGCAATATATAACAGAGTTAGAACAAAAATAACAGAGAGTGTTCAAGATAGGAACAACATAGAAAAGAGTAGAATTAGAGGTCAAGCCAAAGAAGAGTGTCAACACAAACCCTGCAAGAGATTCACTGAAACGTGAAGTGTTCTTTGTTCTCAATGCTTTTCTTTATAACTATGTTGGTCATTGTTTTTAGCAAGTGAATTTTGGCAAGAAATTTTTTAGGACAAAGCTGATTTTAACAAAAAAACATCCATATCTAAGTCGATTACCAAAATACAATCATAAACCTAATCGCTAAAGTACTAAAATAGAAACACCAACGTAGTCGAATTGCAAAAAAGAACACCAACATAGTCAATTTCGGTAAGAAAAAAAACACTACCCAAGCCACAAACTAACATAACCTTAACTTCATAACTTCACTCCTTGAGATGATTCACCATCAATACTCATTGACTCCACTCTTTGAGATCATTATTGTGAGTTCTGAACTTTCTTCTTCTTCATGGGTCGTGGTTTTAGGGGAACACCTTGATTAGCACACGAAGTTGTGTAATGACCAGCCATACTGCAGTGTGAGCAATGCATTATTCGCGAGTGCCTTGTAACCGAGTTGCCTTTAGTTGGAGATCCATTGATACCCTTGATTCTTTTTTGAGGCTTTTTCGTCCTACCCTTTGATTTTTCCCTTTGTGGGGCTTCTAGAAATGATTCACCGGTTGCCTTCCAAAAATTAATTCCTCTAACAGGTTTCAACAAGTCTGAATATTGTTTCCGCCAAGTCTCTGTCAAATACCAATCAGAGACCAAGTTTTCTGTCTTGTAATTCTTCCTATCATGTACAACACGAAGGGCATGTCGACAAGGAATACCAGTTAAATCCCACCTCCTGCAGCTACACGTCTTTTTCTCATATTAATGGACTAAGAGATATTACCCTCAGTCACTTCAAATTTCACCAGTAGATCCAGGGTAAATTCGACAATCCTTCTATAATTTGTCTCTAAAGCAGTGACCTTACCAACCTTTTCACTGAACTTTCCCTTATGGTTGGTAGACTTAACTTTCCTTAGATCAATCTGGACCATTGCTTGTCTCCTCATGGTTTCTAACATCTCAACTAATGGCATTGACCTTGCTTTCTCTAGAGTACTGTTGAAAGACTCGGAGTGATTGTTCAATGCATCTTCACAAGTGCATGATGTACTGAAGAATGCACGACTACACGTTTCAGGCCTCATAACTATCAATGCTTCATATACTTCATTGTCGTACTACTTCAAAGCTTTCAAGTGTGCTTTATAATCAGGCTCGTTCAAACTCTCCACTATCCTCCAAAACAGCTTCTTCATCTGAGAACTCTTGGGTAAATTCTTCTTCATGTTTCCATAAATGTGTGTAGCACACATTCTATGTTCCACTTTGTGCAATTTTTGATACACAGCAATTAGTAATCCCTGCATTACCAAACTTTATGTGAGAAATCTGAGAAAAATGAAACGGAGTATTGGATTTTGCAAGAAGAACTTACTTTTTGATAATCAGAAATAAGTGTGAACCCATCACCATTTCCACGGTTCAAATCCATCTTCAGCTTCTGAGTGAACCACACCCAACTATTAGTATTCTCTACATGAACAACAGCCCAACCAAGAGGGTAAATCTGGTTGTTTGCATCCTGACGGCTGCTAGTAGCTGCCCTTTTGTTGTTGATTTGAGGAAACAACCATCAATACCAAACACTGGTCAACAGTGTGCTTTCCATGTGTCTTTTAGTACACGGAAACACACATAGAACCGGTCAAATACCTAAAGATCACCTACTCTGATTACGGTCCTGAGCTCGGTTGTTGTACCGTCATTGGTCCTACACCATTATAGAAACAATTAGTTTGTATGAATACATATAGAATTTGAAAGGAAATTTAGATAACTTACGCTATAATCTAAGCTTCGTAGTCTTTTATCCTACAATATTGTTCATCATATTCATCTTGAATGAGCTCCAAAGCTTTATCCCTAGCCTTTCGGCATTGATAAATTGAGGTACTCAACTCATTACGCAGCTGAATTTGTTCTTGAACAACCTTCGGTTTCATCAGTGGATCATTTCTTACTTCATTTAGGAACATCTTAGCAATGATTATATCTGACAATATCTTGCAACGTCCATCCTTGAAAAAACTATGTACATCTTGAAAGGTCTTCACCATCCATAGACCCACTGATTCTTCATAAGAACAATATATTCTCTAAGAACACGGGATTTCACCTTCATCCACTTGGACTCCACATTTAGCCTCAGATTTCACTCCTCCCCATCTAGTGAACTGAACATTCCATCCTCCTTGCAAAGCATACTCCAACACTGCTTCCCTAAACTTTTTGACACTATCAAATACTTTCCTTATATGTAACTTGCCACTGCCTTTCCTCCATCTATCTTAAGGATTCCCAGTTTCTTCGTCCTCATAGTCAGAGACAGAAGCAGTATCTTGATAATTTTCATTATCCTCATCCTCACAAATCCCTGACATACCAGATTCAACTTGTGTCTCCTCGTCAAACTCGTTTTCAGAATCTCTTTATGTGTCACCTCTTCCTTTAGGAGCATTGTTGTTTCCTGTGTTAGCGCCATCAACATTGTTATATTCCTCTCTCGCATTATCAATGCTCTCATGCTCCATGTAAATTTCGATGTATTTATTCCAATAAGAACTTTGACACATTTTCTGAAAATTATCAGTAACCACATTACCAATTATCTTCAGCTCACTTAAATCTTCATTTTGAAACTTCTATCAGAAGCTTTGCCCATATAGTGAGATAGGAATTTCTTTCATCGAATCATTGAACAACTTATGTGGCTGCTCTACAAGGATATGTAAATCGCCTCCATTGTAAGTTACTATACCACCTTCATGAGTTTCAAATCTCCCATTAAAATATACTTGAAAGGTTATGTCCGTATCACTAAAAATCCAGAATAGTGACAGAAGATTACAACAAATACAAACTTATTTCTTGAAAAACTTGACAATCAATAACAATTACCTCATGTTTGGTAAAACCCTAATCTGCTTGAGGAAGAAGAACACGACGGCACAGTGAATGCTTGAGGAAGAAGAAAGAGTAAGGGTTTTAATCAACAATTCTTAAAAAGCGTAGTTTATTTTTTACTAGGGTCGGCCCGCCCTACGGGTGGGATATACTTTAGTTATGATCTAGGTTATTAAGTTTTCGATTTTGTGGTTTGAGTTTCAAGTTTGCATTTGCGAACGATGTATATGATAATGATTTTTGTTTTTTTAGAAAGTTTTATGTGAGGAGGAATTATATGTGATAAAATATATTTTGCTTGTTTACGATAGTTGTTTATATGATATTTCAGTTTGCTATATATATTATTTATATCATGTTTTTGTTTATTACTTTTTTTATAGGGCAATTCTCTTAAATATCTCTTTTTAATTTTTTTATCACAAAATAGCATTTAATAAAGAAAATGATCAAAATAGCTCTTTTTATTTTGAAATTTTAATCTATATATTTTTTTTTTTAATTTGAAATCATATCCTCAAAATCTCACTCCTTAACTCTAACACTAAGTCTAGATTAGTTAATCCTAAGGTATAAATGTATATTTTCCCTTTAATAATAAAAGTTTTGGTCATTTTCTTCACCGAGAGTTATTTTTGTGACAAAAACTTTAAGAAAAAAATTATCTTACAGAATTTTTCTTTTTTATATGTTATTTAATGTTTATAATATATTTTATATAATATAGTTTATTAAAATTATAAAAGGTAAAGCTAATATCAAATATTCACTGTTTTAAATAAAACTAAATTATCTCTTATTTAAAAAGTATATTTCATACCAAATAAAATTTTTTTTCTAAAACACTGCATAGGAGTTTTTTTTTTTAACAATGAACATTGTACATGAGTTAAATTCACTAAAACTTCTATAAAGAATATTACTATGTACCCCTTGTTCGGTGGTTTGATTGATTACTTGTTTGTCAAAGGATCAATGGACTTAGATTAGATGCTTTAATTTATTTAAAAAACCCATTTGTTGCTTGTCATGCAATGTTACAATTAGAGTACATGTACGATGTTATTTTATTATGCACTAAGCCTTTTTTGAGTTCCAGAAATTAGACTATTTAATACTGTTTTACTTTTGAAACTGGTTTAGTGCATTCATTTGTGGTTACGTACTTCTCGTCCACTGTAAATTTTGAAATAGTGTATCATATTGTTAGAATATAACGAAGAGGCTCAGGTTTTAATTGATATGATTAAAGCTGGTTTTGATTGACTGAATGTTTTTCTAATAAAAAGGATATGGGAAGTGTATGTACAACTCTATGCACCCCCAATAATTCATTTAAGGTGTGTTCTTATTTTATCTTTTGTATTATAACTAATAGAATAACAGAAACCATGAGGGATGAATTTTGAGAAATCTGGTGATGGTTATATTCACTGTGAACCCTATGATTTCAATAACCAGGATACGGTTATGCTTGCAAAAACTGTGTTGTTGGAGCTCAGGCAAGTGCTAAGGTGATTACATCATACAAATCTTTAATGACTGAAGTTGATAGTTCATGTCGAAGCTCTAAAAGATATGTCTGATGTGCAACATTCTTCATCTCCGTTTCTAATGTGAGGTGAGAGGATAATACATTGGCTTTCATAATTATTTGAAATATAACACGTGTTACGCTATTTTCTAATAAACCTCAATATTTGGAACTGGCATAAGTAAGTAGATTGTTATTGTTTGACTAACTGTAACTACTTGTTTGTGTGACAGTAATAGTTAGGAAAAAAAGAGAATGGGGTTCTCAGTACAAAATTCTTAGTTTCTGCAAATACAATTCTTTGCTTGTAGGTGACATTGTTTAGAATACAACTCTTCATTAACACTCCTGTCATTTCCTGCACACAACCAGCACCAAAAGCATATGTTTTTATGATAATCTAAGTATAAAACATCTCTCTGATACAAAGAAGGCAAGGTGTAGCACCTGTTGAGGGTAGTCTCTGTTTTCTAAATGTGAATTGATGATCAGTTTCCCAACACGGTGAAGAGGCAGTAGATCTCTCTCGCCCTGTTAAAACAAATAATATACTACTTAAACACAATATACCTTTTTAAGGAAAATGTTGAGAAATGGGATATGTAACATATGTTTGGACCAGGTTTGATCTTCCTCCTAATTCTATATATCTCTGCATATCCCAGACCACTGATTATAGAACAGACATTAACTTTTCAGAGCAAGACAAATACCTTTCTTCCCAACCTCCATTGTTGTTTAGTTTCTCGAAGGAAGTCAACACCTTCACGCATAACCAAATAGTTTTCATATGTTTTACCAGTTCGTGCCAAGCCTCCAAGAGAAAACCACGTTGCATACGTGTAGCAAACTACCCAACTTCAATACCTGCCAATCATAAAGAAACACTTCTTATACATCAGTAACTTCTCCTGACCATTCTCTACCTTAGTTGTACAATCTTTAAGTTTTAAGGGATCATATGCACCATGAACCATCTGCCTCTTGAATCTTGAGTGCTACCTCCTTTTCATTGGTGGCTGGAATGGAAGTCGCCTGAAACACATCTACAAAAAGAAAACATAATTAATAAACGGTATTGAAATTAACTCCTAAAAAGTCAGAACAAAGCAGAGTTTGTTTAAAAACTAAGATTATTATGAGTTTCAGAAAGGGAAACCTGAGAATCGACAAAGAGCATGTAGACACCCATCATCAACTCGCCACCGCGTCTAACGTTTCTGGGGTCCTAGAATCTGAGCAGCCAGACCTCCAAATCAGAAAATAGATCAGGGGATCAATACGATTATGAGTGAATTAGATAGAGATGAGAGAGCTGAGAGATATGAAGAGAGTATGAGTTCTAGCAGAGCAGTACTCACCTCTATTTATACTGTTTAGAGACCGCCTTTCACAAAACATTGAAGATGAATCGTGGAGGGATGATCAATGCGATTTACCACACAGCCATTAATAAACCGTTTCAGATCCAATGAAGAATTGCAGAAGATCCGCATCACGGCCGCATAGAAGAAGAAGATCAGATTTGGTTTTTTTTTTGTCTAATCATTATTAGGGTCTGCGCAATTGACATTACTACCATACTGGGCCGTATCGACGAAATAATTAGATAACAAAAAAGAAGGCCCAAGACTACTCCTTTTAATGAAACGGAGCGGAGCAAAGGGTGGACACGTGGCACGACCTTATGAAGCAAATTTCCTACGTGGATTCCTACGTGGCACGTCCAGGAGTAAGAGAAACTCTTTTTTATATAATTAGATTAACCGTAATTAAGGTGTTAACGCCGTTTACGGTGACTCTCACCGGTTAGGGTGACTCTAACTAAGTTAAGGTCAAACCAGACTATTAAGGATTGGGAATGAGATTCGTTTTTTTCGTGGAAGTTTGATAAAGCGAGTCTTGTATGTACATGTATGAAATTTCCATAATTTCATTTTGTGGGCATGAATACCCCACAATCACTCAACATTTGTTCGAAAGGCAAAAAAACCATCTGAGGTCGTTTTGCATCCTTCTTTTTTATTATGTTCTTAAATCTTTTTGAAATCACCAATCATGAATTATTGTCCATTTTTTGTAGTAAATGAAAAAAAAACGTAAGCCGTTTCCCTATTTGACTAGGAATTTTCCAACTTTTCAGATTTGTGCAATTTCCTTTTTACTTATTTTTCGTAAGACTATTTCCCCAAGACGTCATCGAACATTCTGGAAACATGAAGCCTCCTTGTGCTTATATAAACAAACCTCGCGCTCTCTCTCAACACCCAAACTCAAACCAAATTTGCTCTTCGCCGCCCAAAGCTTCTTTCATCTACTTCTCTGTTAGCTTCTCTGATATAATAATGTCTGGTAAGAGAAGGTCCGGCCATCGGTATCGATCTCGGAACTACGTACTCTTGCGTCGGAGTATGGCAACACGGCCATGTTGAGATCATCGCTAATGATTAGGGGAACAGAACGAAGCCGTCTTCTGTCGCCTTCACCGACTCCGAGAGGTTGATTTGTGATGCCGCCAAGAACCAGGTCGCCCTGAACCCCAACACCGTCTTCGGTATGTATTCTCATCTTCATTCTCTGTTCTAATTGAACACAAGCGATACTTGGTTGTGAATTTTAGGTTTTATAGTTGCACAATCGATTTTGAATTTTAGGATTCATGTGTTAGGATTCATCTAACTGAATGTGTGAATTACATCTGTTTTTTAATTCGTTTTGTTGCGACAGATGCAAAGAGATTGATTGGTCGGAGATTCAGTGACTCTTCTGTCCAAAGCGACATGAAGCTATGGCCTTTCAAGATTATCCATGGTCCTGCCGTCAAACCCATGACCGTCGTCAACTACAAAGGAGAAGAGAAGCAGTTCGCCGCCGAGAAGATCTCTTCCATGGTTCTCATTAAGATGCGTGAGATCGCTGAAGCTTACCTTGGTGTTACGATCAAGAATGCTGTTGTCACTCTTCCTGCTTACTTCAACGACTCCCAACGTCAAGCCACTAAGGACGCTGATGTCATCGCTGGTTTGAATGTGATGCGTACCATCAACGACCCCACTGCAGCTGCCATTGCTTATGGGACAAGAAGGCGACTAGTGTTGGAGAGAAGAACATCTTGATCTTTGATCTTGGTGGTGGTACTTTCGATGTCTCTCTTCTCACCATTGAAGAAGGTATCTTTGAGGTCAAAGCTACCGCTGGAGACACTCATCCTGGTGGTGAAGATTTTGACAACAGAATGGTTAACCATTTTATTGAAGAGTTTAAGAGGAAGAGCAAGAAGGACATTAGTGGTAACCCCATAGCTTTGAGGAGGTTGAGGACGGCCTGTGAGAGAGCTAAGAGGACTCTCTCTTCCACCGTGCAAACCACCATTGAGATTGATTATCTCTTTGAGGGAATTGACTTCTATTCTGCACTCACCCGTGCTATATATTATTTTTTAATTATAAATTGTATTTAATTAATGTATGGTATATTATGTTATTTTTGTACGAGAAAAAATAAAAGGTGTTATGTGTACAATGTTTTGTAGATAATTTTTTTCTGGACGCATATAATACCAAAAACAGATAGTTCCAATCTACTATAGTCTATCCACAAAAATGCATCCAAGTCGACTAATCACAATACTAAAAGCACAATATAGTGAGCAATTAGGCTATCCACGTAGGCAAAAAAAATCAGCCTATCAGACATTACGTTTTTGCCACGTCACCAGAGTGTCCAACTTTGATGAAAGGGATCGCGGACTCTTCATCTTCATTTTCGTCGTATATGATTCATGTGATTTACGATCATACGAAGAGTTTTCTAGAGATTATTATAAATTGATATTATTTCGATGGATTTGAACCAAAATCAAAAGTCGCTACCTTCTTCCGACGGATCTGAAGCATCCATTCATCTTCCACTGATTCCTCATCAAATCTCTCTCAAACCCCTAATCGCTCATACATCTCTCTTTTTTACGGTATATTCTTAAAAGACTGCTTCTGATTTGATTTTTCTCTTAATATTTTGTCTCCTATTTTGTTTTCATCAAGATCATTGAATCCAGGCTGTTCTCTGGTGTGGCTAGAGCTGTTACTACTATCGCAGCAGCCACTGTCACGTCTTTGCGCTCTGGGAAGGATGAGCAGATGGCTAAAACGATGTGGTGATTACTTCCGCCGGCGACCTTTGCGGATACTCACTGCCAGTGTAACCACAGGTTTAGCAACTTAAAAATCTATATTTTGTGCATTTAAAGTTTTGACGGATATTTGGTTTTGATAAAGAAAATCAATCATTTGATTTTATGTGAGACATGCTTAATACTTCTTGACAATATTATCGTTGTTGCTATTTCTTTTATACTGATCAAAAATATCGTAACAGAATCTTGGATTAACTCAAGATTGGTACTTTATGAAGAGTCAAGATGTTTGGATTTTTGGTGTATATATAGGTTTAAGAGGAGTGGTGACATTGAGGACTAATAAAGAAAGTTTGGAACATTGCATCAGTGATTCCACTGGATAAAATTACTCACTGCTCTGAAAGATGAAGCAACGTTAATATGGTACCAGTGGAGGCTCGAGTAGTAGTCACAGTGGCAAACTTATGGTAGCAGAGAATGGCTCGCAAGAGGCTGTAAACTTCTCAAACAACAAAGATAATATTTTCTTTTTTAGTTACGTTTTTGTTCTTGAATATTTGCCTATTGCTTTGTTACTTTTGAAAGTGATCTCCACTTGAAAAATAGCCATGTTTACACCAACAAGATGAATCAGTTGCAAGATCGTTGATTTGATGAATAGGGTATAAGAGGCCAAATTATTTATGAACAATGGGTAATCTCTAGCTAGCTTCACATGGATGTGAACTTTGTTATAACACATAGTAATATTCCAAATGGCGGGATAAGAGGAGAAATCAGAAGCAAAAATAAAGCTGATAAAAAGCATTCTTTATGACAATGATGATGAAAATGAAGTGTTATGGGATCCACATTTGTCTCTTACTCAAGCTTCTTTCGTTGAGAATCACGAAATGGAAGACTGTAAAAGGTATACCTTGGCATTGTTATCTAGGCTTTTATATTGTTAGTTTATTTTGTGACAAAGAGATTTTTTGTTTGTATCCTCTATATATATAGATGTACACATGGGTTTGCGACTAGGTTTGCAACGTCCCAGGAACAAAGAAATTGCAGGTGATGAGGTTCATTATTAGGATATGAAAATGTGATTCTCACTCTATGTTTTCTTCCATGTTTATAGATTAATAGGCGTGAAGGCGCTCTCAAGTATCTTAAATATTTCAAGTGGAATAGAGTTGAATAACCTAAAAAGTTCACGTTTGAGCTTTTCTTTGTAGCTATTGCGCTGAAGAACAATGAAATTTCCGATAACAAGGTTCCTTATTAGGATATGTTTTTTTTTAAATGTTATTCTCTTTATTGATGTTTTCCCATGCTTATAGCTAAATAAGCAAGAAAAAGGAGCTCTCAGATGCAACCATTGCTATCAATTTCACCGCCTCACCCAGTTTGTTAAAATGATTGAAGACTGTTAATCCAGTACCGCTTTAGCTCTTCAGCCTCTGGAGCTACAAACAACTCATGGCATTTGCAAATACGAGATGATGATGGAAATAGAGAAGGTTATTAAGAGATATCAACAGATTTTCATACTCCAGAACAAAAAGAAGCCAACAGAAACTACACTAACTCAAACTTCCCCTCAGAGTTTTATCTCCATTCTCTGCATTATTATTGAAGCCAATATTTTTAATACAATGGAGTATTCTTTTAAACGGTATACCTCCAGTTTTTGCTATAATAGTTTTGAAACTCACAAGGTCGTCAACAATGGTCAATATGATGCACAAATACTTGAATCCATAGCCAACAATGACAATTTTGGCTGTAGAATCGAGAGATATTGCGTTGTAGACCCGCCATAAGTACAAAAGGTATAGATGGTTTAAAAGATCAATCAAGTTACATACTCCCCAAACCACTCGTACCATCTAAAAGGATCTTACTGATTCATCTGTCTTATTTTGGTCAAGTTTAAACTGTAACAAAAGCAGCACAAGCAACACAAACAAGATCAAGAAAATGAAAATTTAAGCGTATGAACAAAATATAACATTGAGGAAGCTCGAATGACGTAGCGACGGCAGTGACAAGGAAGAAAAATTTTCTCTGTATAATCCTTACTGTGTTTTATATTTAAATTTGTTAATCAGACTAAACTGAACGAAAAAAGCCGACTAATAGTAATGGTGATGATTGTGTAAAACAACAAACAACTAATACTGATAAATAAAGGTTCTAGCGGTTGGTTTCTCTTCTATATTTACTTAAAATCATTTAACATAAATAATAATTTAGGATATATTCTCAAATCCAACCAAACTTAAAACATTAACCTCCCATAAAACGATATTAGTCTAATGAAAAATAATAAAATATAAAAAAGGTAAAAACAAATGTATTATAATTCATTATGATCTTCTCTTTTTCACAACTTATCAAATAAGAACTAATAAAAAAACACCGAATCTCAAGAAATTTTGCGTCTTTGGATCAATGCACTCAAAATAGAAAATAAATAATATGCAACCACATTTACAAATCGTACATGATCAAAAAGTATTAGAAAAATTAACATAGCAGAATAAAGAAAATAAAAAGCTATACTAACATAAAGGTCTACATATTTCTTTTTAATCATGATTTAAAGATAAAAATTACAAAATACATACGTTGTATAAAACTACATTAGAAAATAATAAAATTACAAGATACATCAATTAAAAGCTGTTTAAAAGTACATATGCATCAAAATATAAGGACGTGTTTTATTAGTCAAATAAACACAATACAAACTATTAGAAGAACTAAAAAGAAATAATGTGGACATAAATACTGACATAAAATAAAACAAATAATTAGCAACACAATTATCAAACAGATATTTAAAAAAAAAACTAAAACTAAAACGTATTTATAATTATTTATGTATAAACTATTAAAACGTCTTTCATGGTGAAAGAAATGAAAACAGCACCAATCTTATAGACGCATCAACGTTTAAAATGTTCTACGTTTTAAATAACGGCCCAAAAAAACCTACTAATGATGGATGTGCAGGTGATAAGTTGACGAAGTCAACGACTCCGAAGGTGTTACAAACCGTCGAAGTATCGTCGCCTAGAGTAATGCTTATGCTTGCTATTGAGGCCGACAAATTGAGTAATTGAAAGACATATTTTATGTTAGTCATATAGTCATAGATAATCAGATTTTTTGGAAAAGAAAAAAAAGATAATCAGTTAATGATAAATACGTTCAGCCTCAGCTGAAGTAGCTTAGGTCCCCCTTGAGCATGTATTTAATACTATAAACAAACGAACCTCTCAAGTTGTAACTGAGATAGTTAGGAAGAAACTAGGAGTCAGACCAATAGTTGATCCGAGTAAAACAATGGCTGCTAGACGTCAATGTTGTAAACCTCTACATCATTTTATACCATCCACTACCGACAATACACTGATTCTGTTATATGGTGAAGAAGTTTTTCTTTAAGAAAAGAAAGTCCCAACCACCACTACTTATACACTACAGTTCCTCCTGAAGGAAAACAAAATAATTTTCCGGCTTCCTCCACTAGCTCACGGTCACACAAAAAAACACAAAAGTACAGAGTTTAAAAGTCCTTCACACAATGCCTTTAACTGCATGCCCTCAACCCTCATACCAATGCCACTATTTTACATTACCAAAAAATATCAGATCACACCATCTCACCTTTCAAATAAACTCATACGTTCAAATACATATGAAGTCTAAGTCAATTGACAAAACACCTCCTAACATATACACTAACACTTTTGCATACCCCGCTCGAAGTAAAATTTGAAAGGGGCCGGTCAGTAGCTAACCTGCCCGTAGGACAGGCCAAACCCTAGTATGTATAAAGACATTCTAAAAACGAAGACAGACGAAAGAGAAATAGGATCCAAGCTTCATTAAGCATTCCTAAAAATTACTCATATTGCACTTGAATTCATTTGTTTTCATATATTCTTCATAATTGTATCAGTAATCGTTATCAATAAGTAACACTTTTCAACTTTCAAATTATTCGTAGATAGTCATTTTATTTGTTCCTTGTTTGATATGTCAGCTTAAACTCTAAATCCACTCATTTCATATTGGTATTTTAAAGGGGGTTAATAGGGCTTTGACACTGATACAAAGGCTTATATTTCAGAGATGTAAATGGGCTAATGGGCCAGCAAACCAGAATAAAATGGGATGGGTTAAGTGTCTTTTAAGCTAGTCTTTAGTATATAAGCTTGGATGTGGGTTAGAGTGATCTTTTATCAAAGTGCTGATCAATCATGTTCATGGAGAGAGGAGAGACTCTATAATTTCTCTCAAACCTTGTAAACACTATCTTATTGAATCAATTGCTGCAGTGTTCCTGCCCAAGAAAAAAAAAATTCTCCAGTACTCCTGCCAGAAAATTTATTTAAATAAAACTTTATGTAAATCCAAAAAATAGGTAAAAGACCAAGAAACCAAAAGAGAGTTGCATAATTACGACCCAACCAAAGGCAGCTCGTGGACCATCCATGCCCGATCTATAAAATTCAGATCTATTTTTCCATAACTTCCGAAATTTTAGTAAGAGGGTGTGTAACTATAAACATTTGGTAAACTGTAACTGTAAACATTAGGTAACGGTGCAACTTAATAAAACTTCAGCTAAGTCGCACTTTTAGTAATTGTACAACATAGGAAAAGTTCAACTAATTTTGATTAAATCTTTTACATTGGCAATATGTTCTATTTTGGATAGAGTATTTTTACCGATATATTTGTTGAATTTAAAATAAATAGAAATATTTTTTTATAGAGAAGGAGTAGAGACATTATATTATGAAATGTATTTTACAAAACATAGTTAAAATAGACAATAATTACATTTCTCTATTTTAACTTTGTTTTGTAAAATACATTTCATAATATAATGTCTCTACTCCTTCTCTATAAAAAAAAATATTTCTATAGACAATAATTACATTTCTCATAAAACGCTCCCACGAAAGACAAGGCGACGCTCATGATGATTTAGGGTTTCTATGGTTTCGCGACGATGGGATCCAGGAAGGGACGATGGGGATTTGGTTATTGTGGACGAGGAGCTGGTGGAGATGAATCGGAGATCTACTTTAAGGCTTCGACAATTTGCAAAGGGAATGGGAAAAAGGGATCGAGGGAGTTTACGGAAACAAAGGATTCAAATGGATCAGATTTCGATTTTGATCATCATCAAGATGAATTCACAAGTCAATCAAGATATTATATCTGATCTCTCAATCATAGGGGTTGCTTTACAAATCAAAAAGAGTGGAGGGGTCTGTTTTGAATATGGTATTGAGAAATCAGAGATTCGTGTATTCTGGAGTGTAATCCTATCGAGCTGTATCAGATTTCTCTGCGAGAAGAAGATTACGAGTATTAACTATGGAGGATCTGGTTTTGTTGGGGATTATTCTGCGTGTGAGAAGAATGCTCAGAATCAGGAGGTAGATCAGGTCCTTTCTGAGGATGAGAAGAATGCAGAGACTGAGGACCTGGCTAAGAAGCAAGGAACCCGTACGAGACTTTTCAAACCCGTAAGAGGCTTTGTGTCCCCTCGAAAGCGTGCTCCAGCAAAGACAGGTACTAGGAAGGGGGACAACAGCAAACAAGCAGAGAGTAAGGGAGCTTCAAACCCGAAATCTGGATATGCAAAGAATTATTTTATGGATCAAGCTCTCTTAGTAGTGAGATTCAGAGGGCAGAGTTTGGCTATCGGTCTGGGGTTTTTAATTTTTTCAATAAGCTCTACGAGCATTTGCATTTTAATTGGGTTTAAGGCTTTCACGGATTTATTTACTTCACTATTATAAGGAATGAATTATGCTTTGATTATGAAATGGAAGGCTATGAGCTACTGGTCTCATGGTTTGAGATTTTGGTATTGGTGCTTGTCGCAGTTTTTCACTACATATATTGTCTTATGTGGGTATGCTTGTCTTGTGAAGGTTGGGCTGTGTGGTAATGAGTGTGTGATTGCGAGTACTTTTGGTATTGGCTTAAGTGTTCTAGTGGTTATGAGTTGTGGACAATGGCTGGAGGGGTTTCAAGGAGCATACTTGAATGAGATTCTAGATGCTAAACGTTACAGGTTCCATGGTTTGAATTGGTTTCATAGTGGGACCTATTCCTTTGTTTAGTTTTATCTGATTATCTTGGTTGGAGAGGCAGGAATATTATTTTTTATTGAAAGAAGTGTAACTTGGTTTGTTGATGATTTTCAGCTGGATGAGAGTTGCCTTATCAGGTGGAGTGTATATGGGGGGAATAGGCCAAGGCGTTCTCGATCCAGGGGTCAACGAAGTTTGAATGCTGTCTCTTTAAACACATTCAAACTTGTTATAGTAAGACTTGCTGTTCGGCTGCAACCGAAATATTTTAGAACCACTGGGGACGCGGGGAGAATGGAGCAAACAAGGAATCACTTAATTTTTATATTCATGGCATTGGATGAAGAACAGTATTTATATTGGTGGTTTGGGTTGGTTTTTTCAACACCTGGATATACATTTCCAATGTATCGGGGGAAGTATCAACAGCAAGTAGGCTTGGTGCAAGATTGTGTGTTTGTTTTACATACGTTTGGTGAATGCTTGAATGTAGTTTTGGTATGGTGGCCGTGGGCCTTTGAGGTTACGACATTATTGGTATCATTGAACTTGTATCTTCTGGCTCGAAGGAGCAATATAAATATTTTTATGCTAGAGTCTTTATGGAGTTTTATGGAATGGTCACAAAGAATGAAATATATTTGGATTGGAGAAAGAGGGTATCTTTACACCCGTAGTTTTGGCTCTTTGGAGCAAATAAAAGATTATTTTTTTAAATGAGAGTTTTAAGTTGGAATTGTCGAGGAATGAGCAGCAAGTGGACTATAAGCTATTTGAGCGAGATAAGGCATAAACATAAGCCGGATTTTTTGTTTTTAGCAGAAACAAAGCAAGAACCAGAATTTGTCCAAAAATTTCAAGCTCACTTTGGATATGATAATCTGGTCACGGTAGATTCATTGGGGAGAAGTGGAGGACTAGCACTTTTTTATAATAATGAGTATCAGGGGAGGGTATTATATTCTAACAATCGAATGATTGATGTTGAAGCGGAGGCTCTTGGTAAAAAGATTTATCTTACTTTTGTTTATGGGGATCCAGTTCAAAAGATGCGAGAGCAAGTGTGGGAACGTTTAACTAGGTATGGATTGGCGCGTTCTGAACCCTGGTTTATTATTGGTGATCTCAATGAGATTACAGGAAATCATGAAAAAGACGGGGGATCTATGAGGAGTGCATATTCTTTTATTCCTTTTAATAATATGATACGAAATAGTGGTTTACTCGAGTTCCCGGCCCGGGGGAACAAAATGTCATGGCAAGGGAGAAGAGGAAAAGGAAAAGGGGCAGTGACAGTTAGATGTCGGCTAGATCGCGCTTTGGCAAATGAAGAGTGGCACACTTTATTTCCATGTTCTTTTACAGAGTATCTAGGAATGGTGGCTTCTGATCATCGGCCAGTGGTGGCTTATCTCGAGGATAAAGTCACTAGGAGGAAAGGACAATTTAGGTTTGACAAGAGGTGGATTGGACAGACGGATCTTATGGAATCAATTACAATGGGTTGGATAGACTATAACGAAAGACGAGCTGAAGGAAGAACACATAATATCGTGGAAAAAATTAGTAATTGTCGTCACGAAATTGCTAAGTGGCGGAAAGATAATCCCCCTTATGGAAAGGAAAAAATAAGTGAAGTACAACAAGCTCTTGAAGCGGTCCAAACAGATAATACTAGGTCTCAAGAGGATATTCTGGAGGTATCTAGGAAATTACAAGATGCATATAAGGACGAGGAAGATTACTGGCATCAGAAAAGTCGGAACATGTGGTATTCATCTCGGGATCTTAATACAAAATTTTATCATGCTTTAACTAGGCAACGAAAGGTTCGTAATAGAATTGTTGGATTACATGATGTGGATGGGAATTGGATTACAGAGGATACTGGCGTGGAAAAGGTGGCAATTGATTATTTTGAGGATCTATTTAGTACCACCTCCCCATCGGAATTCGATAGTTTTCTTACAGAGGTTAAACCGGGAATTACTCCTCAGATGAATCAACATTTGTTGAGGCTAGCGACGGAGAATGAGGTTAAAGAGGCTTTATTCATGATGCACCCAGAAAAGGCGCCAGGGCCTGATGGCATGACAGCTCTGTTCTTCCAACACTCATGCCATATTATTAAGAATGATTTAGTGGAGATGGTGAATAATTTTTTGGTCTCGGGAGAGATAGATGCAAGATTAAATATTACTAATATATGTATGATTCCAAAAACAGAGAGACCTACAAGGATGACGAAATTGAGGCCTATTAGTCTTTGTAATGTAGGGTATAAAATTATTTCAAAGGTTTTATGCCAGCGATTGAAAATCTATCTTCCATTGCTCATTTCCGAAACTCAGTCAGCATTTGTGGCAGGAAGGTTGATCTCTGATAATATTCTTATCGCTCAGGAAATGTTTCATGGATTGCGGACTAATAAATCATGTAAAGGAAAGTATATGGCAATCAAAACGGATATGAGTAAAGCGTATGATAGAGTGGAATGGGACTTTATAAAGGCCTTATTACAGAAATTGGGATTTGACCTTCATTGGATTAAATTGATGATGGAATGTATATCATCGGTTCAATATAGGGTTCTCATAAATGGACAACCACGTGGCTGCATTATCCCCCATAGGGGCTTACGTCAAGGAGATCCTTTATCGCCTTATTTATTTATTCTGTGTACTGAGGCTCTAATTGCAAATATAAAAAAAGGCAGAGAAAGGGCAACAATTAACGGGGATGAAGGTAGCGAGAGCTTGTCCGTCAATATCTCATTTGCTTTTTGCGGATGATAGCCTATTCTTTTGTAAAGCTCAAAAAGAGGAGTGTCAAACAATTCTCGGGATTTTAAAGGAATATGAGGCAGTTTCAGGACAGTTAATAAATTTTAATAAATTTTCAATTCAATTTGGACATAAGATTGAAGAATCTGTTAGGCAAGAGTTAAGGGATATTTTGGGCATTCAAAATCTTGGAGGAATGGGATCCTACCTGAGTTTACCGGAAAATATGGGGGGCTCAAAGATCCAAGTGTTTAGCTTTGTACAAGATCGTTTAAATAATCGAGTCAATGGGTGGACTTTTAAGTTTTTTACAAAAAGAGGAAAGGAAGTAATCATTAAATCAGTGATTACAGCATTACCAAATCATACGATGTCCTGCTATCGTTTACCGAAAGCAACTGTAAAGAAACTGACGAGTGCGGTATCACAATTCTGGTGGAGTCCAGGGGGAAGCACAAGGGGTATGCATTGGAAATCATGGGACAAGGTATGTGCAGATAAGGATGAAGGAGGTTTGGGGTTTAAAGACATCACTGATTTCAATACGGAGATGCTGGGTAAACAGCTATGGCGCCTGATAGAAAAACCAAACAGTTTATTTTCTCGAGTTTTCAAAGGTCGGTATTATAGGAATGCTTCACCCTTGGAACCGATTCGTTCATATCCTCCATCATATGGCTGGCGGAGTATTGTTTCTGCTAGATCTCTGGTTAGCAAAGGACTAATCAAAAGGGTGGGATCAGGGTCTTCTATATCTGTATGGTATGATCCTTGGCTCTCAACCACTCGCCCGAGACCAGCTAATAAAAATCAACACAATTTATATCCGGACCTTACTGTAGAGTCCCTCATTGACTCTACCTCGCGTACTTGGAATTTAGAGGTAATTCGGACTTTGGTGGATCCTCAGGACGCGAAACTTATAGAAAGCATACCACTGAGCATGACTCAAAGGGTAGATAGAGATGGATGGCACTTTACAAAAAATGGGAAATATACGGTCAAATCAGGATATCAGGTCGAGCGGATTTATTCAGATAGAGAACGACCACCAACACTGATTGGTCCCACAGTTGATGTTTTGAAGGCTTACAGCTGGAAAATACGGTGCCCACCAAAGTTAAAACACTTCTTATGGCAATTGGTGTAAGGATGTATAGCAGTGCGGAAGAATTTACAAGCAAGGGGGATTCAAGGGGATATTTGTTGTGCAAGATGTGGAGCTCCTGAGGAATCGATAAATCATGTGTTTTTTGAATGTCCTCCAGCTCTTCAGGTTTGGGCTCTTTCGAAGTTACCATCAAATCCAGCTATTTTTCCAAGTAGCTCCCTCTTCACAAATATGGATCATCTATTCTGGAGAGTTTTTCCGCAGATGGATGATCATCAGTTTGCATGGATACTATGGTACATTTGGAAAGCTAGGAATAATAAAGTTTTCAGTAATTTGGATAAGAATCCTATGGATACGCTTAAATTGGCTGAAACAGAATCAACACTGTGGGCTGAGGCACAAGTAGTGAATGACCAGAGGACGACACCACAAACAATAGATGTGATATTGCCGTCGATCCCAGGAAGATGGTGTTTTACAGATGGCTCGTGGAAAGAGGGGGTTAGTTTTTCAGGACAAGGTTGGCTCAGTACTTTGGAAGGTTTTGATGGATTATTAGGGGCGAGGAATGTTAGGGCTATTCTCTCGCCTCTTCATGCGGAGATGGAAGCGTTGCTCTGGGCAATGGAATGTATGAAGAATTTACATCAATTTCAGGTTACGTTTGCAACGGATTGTTCTCAATTGGTGAAGATGGTTTCGGAACCAGAAGAATGGCCAGCTTTTGCAAATTATTTGGAAGATATCAAGATCCTGAAAGAGAGCTTCACCCGATCAGAGATTATCTATGTACCACGAACGCAAAATTCAAAGGCGGATAGTCTAGCACGCAGTGCTAGAAAGCAACCGTCTATTGTCGTTCACATGGATGCAGATCACCCGGTTTGGTTTACAGAGTCAGTATGAGTCTGTATTGTTGATGACAAAAAAAAATACATTTCTCATAAAAACATAACTAATCTTCAATTGGCCAGTCACGAGCAGTCAAATGAATTTCATTGTAGAAGTCCCACACTGCACATTGCCAGAAACAACAATCGCATTTTCATCGTGTTCTTGATCCATCTATGGAGACTACAAACATTGGATCTATTATTGCAGAGCACCAGCAATCATATGAGACGTTGCGATCTTTTCTTCCCAATAGAGACATAAACATCTCAGGTTTATTGTAACCCTAATAGCCAGAGAGTGCCCAACTAGTGATCATGTGATACATCAGATCAACATATTCACGAGTAACAGCAGGATAGTTGTGAACCAATCCTCTATGATCAACGCTAAAAGCCAAGTTCATCATATCATCAACATATTTGGCCAACATGCATCCTCTATCACCAGCAAGATGAATTTTTCCCTTCCTTCATCAAGTAAATTGAGGATGAAGTATTCATACATACCTCGCAAGTATATGGCCTCTGGATTACCCAGTTGGTAGCACCTAAGCTTGAATGTTCTAACAGCATTGACCTCATCTGTCTAGTCATTCAAGAAAATGAGATCGGCAAATTTGTAAAAGTGATCTTCTCTGCTAACTGCGTTAAACCCAGAGAAAGAAACTCTTGCACTACCAAAGTCCCGGATACTCATTGTTGCTACCTTGGAGAGAATATTGTGAAGCATGGAAGGAGGGAGAGAAGCCAAGTTGAAGTTCGCCAGGGAGAGATATTTGTTTTCTCTAGTAAATGGAGAGATATTTGTTTTCTCAAGTAAGGGTAATTGAACAAGTAAATAGAGAGATATTCACTATATTTAATTGGAGAAGGTGATAATTATCCTCTGACCCAGTTACAAACAGTAGACGCCTCGAGAAGACACGAGTTAAGAAGACACGACTTCTCACTGCAACACTCGCATGCCTTGGAATTGAAACTTTGTATAATTTTAATTGATAAAAATATATAACTTTGTATAAGTAAGTGAAATAACTGATTTAGATTGTATAAAATCAGGAAACTAAGAAAAAATGTAACGCTTTAGATAGTTTAAATATAAGAAACTATGTAAAAGTCTAAGAAATCTACATATTATATTGTTATATTTTTGCAAGAAATGATAGGAACAAGCAGTTTCGGAGATAATATTCTACACTCTTCATTTGACGTGAGTTCATCATTACACTTGCATTTGTAGTAATTTTAATGAAAATGGTAATATTAAGTAATTATTATTTTTGTTATTTAATGATTTATTACCCCAACTATACAAGTTGTAACTCTTCCATTTAAGAGTGGCCCGATTTGATAGACAGCTCCAGATATAGATGGCATTGATTTATTATCCCTATACAAATTTGCACGATTTTCACGGCAACAGTCGTATGCCTTGGATTTGAAACTGTGTATAACTTTAATTGATAGAAATATATAACTTTGTATAAGTAACTGAAATTAAAAATTTACGTTGTCTAAATATATGAAACGAAATTTTTTTTTAACCATTTAGATAGTCTAAATATATGAAACAACAAGGAGTATCGAAGATAATATTCTACAATTTTCATTTGACGTGACACGAGTTCATCATTACACTTGCATTTAAACCGCCACAACATTAAACCGTCTACAATCATCATTACATTTGCATTTAAACTCCACCGCAAAAGTTAAAACGACTCCTTCAATACGGATAGAACATTTCTGTGCAAAATTCACCAAAAAATATTCTCATCTCTCAACAAACAATATGACACACTACAATAGGCTTTCTGAAGTTTCTTATAACAAGGAGATCACTTCTTGGCATTTCAGAGTCAAAATACACCGGATCTACCCTTTCTATTCCTATGTTACCGGCAGCGGACCACACTGGACTTATATCCTAGCATATGAAGATGTAAGTGTTAAATCATCGTCTCTCAAGTTTCTAATATCATGCAACAATGAAAAATAAAAACTTGATCCTTGAACTATATCTATGAAGGGAACCAAGATTGAGATGACCATCTATGGAGAATATGAAGATATGTTTAGAGGCCTAGAGAAGTAAGAGAGAAAATAGGTGGAAATCTTTCGGGTAGATGTTCACCGTGCATATCCAGGTTTCAAGGCAACAAACTCTCGGTTCACACTAAATGCTACGCGCCATACGCAAGTCCACATCATCGATCATCTGAACAATCGGCTTTACATGGACTTCAAGAACATCCATGAAATCCCTCACATGAACCACAGGGACCGAAACTATCCCATAGGTATGAATGCTAACTACCAAAATTAAAATATATTTCAGATATTTAGATGTAAGTAACAGAAGCGAAAACACTTGTCTGATAGATATAATGGGAGTGTTCTTCAACACGGAATCCCATTTGGATGACCCTGCAATCCCAAAGATGGTGTTTTACATAGGGGATAACATGTAAGTAGAAAGTAACATATGATTAAAGCAAAATTTATATATTAGTGTAATTGACACACCTTGTTTTATTCATGATAGTGAGAGTCGGATAAAGTGTGTGGCAACTGGCGATCATGCTTATGTCTTCCGGGATGGTCTTGAAAACATGAGAGGTCGTGGACAGGTGATTGTGGCCCTTAAGATGTGGAGGGTCTGGAGTTTTTTCAGTAAGTGTAGTTTATATGTTTAGTTTTAAATGTGATAGTTGAGTAAAACGTTTACTGATATATTGTGTTTTTGGCGTATTATATGTATGTCTTACTAATAGTTTTCAAGGTTTTATCAAGTCTTTTTAGTTCCTTTCGAGTCATAACAGGTCTAGAGTTGCATTGGATGGGAAATGGACTAGCTAGAGGAAAAGAAGAGAAAAAAGTATGAATTGGAGGCTTTCGCGCATAACAGTCAACCGGAGCATCCTGAGTGCATGTTCCAGCAATAGAGATAAAAAAAGGAAGTTTCCAAATATTTCAAAATTTGCCCTAGATTTTCTATTTCTTTCATATATCCGCCGGTGGCTCCTATATATATAGTCTCCTATTTATTATTTTAGACCTTACCTTAGTTTTACGCAAGATAAGACCTGAGAGAGCTTTGATTTTAGCGATTGCTACTTGTAAGGGAGACGGCCTCATCTATCTCCTAGAGAAGATTATTCTCAGCCCTCTGATTTCTATTATCTATTATATGCAGTATTATTCAGAAATCATGCTTCTCTGTTCTTGTGTCATGTCTAAGTAGTCACCGCGTTGGTTTAGGGTTCTGGGATTTTGGATTCGTGAACTAAAGCATAAATAAGTCATCTTGAGATTGTCTACATTCATATATGTTCTTATTGCTTGCATTGAACCGGTCACTTAGTGCATGAATTAGGGTTAATCGATTTAGCTAGCCGTTAATTGATAACCTGATATGATTTGAATGAGCTTTGCATCCCTAGTCAGCGAGAGTAGATATTAGGGTGTATTGTGAACATATCAGACTTGATCTCTAAAGCTTGCCATTGTGTCGTGATCCAAACGAGAGTTTAGGCCTCAAGACCGACTTGCAAAGGAATCAACACCACGAGAGTGGGTTGATTCAACCTGAGTGATCCAAGTTTAGACTTGCTATAAACTGAACTTGAATCATTTCTTGGTTTGTGACTCCATACCTGAAGAAGAAACCCTAGACTAGCGCCTTTAAATCAATCCAAAACAACCTAATCTTGTTAACTATTCTTTACGATATTTACTTCTTTAAAAACTCCCACTTTGTTTTAGCTAAATTTTGATCCCATAAAGATAAAGTGTGAACTTGTCCTCTGGAATTGAATCTAAAGATATTACAACTACATTGTTAACTTGACAGTAGACAAAGATCCAATTTTAGTGTATAAAGTTTTGGCGCCGTTACGACGGGGACCAGCTTTTTACCTTTATTTTTTGGTTATTTATTTAGTCTAAAACCTCTAACTTGTTTAACCCTCTTTTGCAGCGAATGGCCCAAACTGCATGACTAGTAGACATACTCGGAGCAATACACAAGGGGACTTAATCTCGCTTACAAATCCGGAACTCGCAAGCTTAGAAAGAACCAACCGTCAAAAAAAATTAATTACTGCAACAATGGCTGACTTCGGCACTCCAGAACAAATGGCTGCTTCTATGCAACAGATGCAGGAGTAGATGCAACAGATGCAAGAGTTGCAGCAAACAATGGCAGCACAGCAACTGGCTACGCAGCGGGAAGCACCTGTCCTAATTGGTGAGAGAAACCTACCGCATAACATCCCTGCTACGCGCTCTGCTATCGCTCCACCACCATGTCAAAGGGCAGACATTGAGATAAAACCCGGCATGCCATAGAAAGATGTTCCATGGACTGTAAGCTTAGATACCAATCGAACACATCGAAGCTTTTGAAGAGATATGCAGTTTCACACGTGCAAACGACGTCCCACCCGACTACATCAAATGCATGATGTTCCCATTCTCTCTAGCGTACAAAGCTTCACGATGGCTTAAGTCATTACCTACAAGTTTCCTAACTTCTTGGGAATAGGTTAGAGCAGCTTTCTTGGGCCACTTCTACACGAAAGCCAAAACAACTACCTTAAGGAACAAGATCTCCTCCTTCAAACAACTCACTAATGAACCTTTCAATGAATCATGGGAACGATTCAATGATACCCTCAGAGAGTGTCCTCATCACGGGTTCGACGATGACCATGTTCTAGAAATCTTCTACGATGGTGTGGAATGGGAGTTCCGCAATGCTCTAAACGCAGCGAGGAATGGAGATTTAATGACTCAAACCACAGAAGGAGCTCACGTGCTAATAGAGAACATGGCAGCTAGTTCGTCCAACAAAAACGAGGAGACTGACAGTTCCAAGAACGTGAACGACATGGACACTAGGAAGATTGATGAGCTCACCGCTAAGGTCGATCTGCTGCTCAAGAAAAATCAGAATCAGATCTATGTCATGGAAGAAACCAATCTGGAACCAGATACTACAGATGCTGCAGCAGAAACCGAGACATCCGAAGAGGATCAGCAAGAGGTCAGTTACGTCAATGGGCAGGGTTGGCAGTTCAAGAATTATCATCCAAACCCTATTGTGAGGAACAACCCGCATCTGTTCTCATACAAGACCAATACAGACAACCCCAACGACAGATCTCAAGGAAATCATTTCCAAAACACTGGATATCAGAAGCCATACCTTCGGAATTAGAATCAGAATCAGAATCAGAATCAGAATCAGAATCAGAATCAGAATCAGAATCAGAATCAGAATCAGAATCAGGATCAGAATCAGAATGGAAAGATGTTCATCCTCAGCCAGGCTCAGAATCAATTTCAGAACCGGCAGAATAATCCACAGGCTCCTCCTGCAACCGCGAGCGGTCCGCCAGATGTGCTGAAGGGAATGATGCAACAACTTCTGCAAGGTCAACAAATTCAAGGAAAAACAGTGAACCAGGTTACAACCGAGATAAACACTCGAATGGACAACATGTTCACGGAATTGAATTCCAAATACGACGATGTAGCAAGCCACATAAGGCGGATGGACGTTCAGATTGCTCAAACTGCTGAAACAATAAAAAGGCAACAGGGAACACCCCCAGGGAAAACAGACAAGAATCCCAAGGACTGTAACGCAGTCGAGCTGAGAAGTGGAAGACATCTATCAGATCCTGTCCCCAAGAAGCTCACTGCTCAAGAGAAAGGAAAACAGAAAGAAAAAGAGAATAACCTCCGCTTGAAGATGTCCACGACGACGATCATAAACCGGAACAGCCAACAGCCGCAGAACCAGTAGCTCCCACGACGCAAGATCAACCTGTTCCTACTCGCGTCTACATTCCAAAAGTTCCCTACCCAGTCCCTGCTAAGAAATAATGCAAAGATTGCGAAGAGATGAAGTCCAAGAAGATGCTTGATGAGTTGAATGTTAAGTTCTTTCACATGGATGCTATTCAGATGATTCCATCAATGCACATTCTTGTGAAAGGGCTGATCTCTGGGAAGAGCTCTGCAGACAGCGACATCATGATGGTCTCTGATATCACTCAAATTACCCTAAAGTGTGAATTACTCTCTCAAAATAAGAGGTTCATATGTAGTACTTAGGGATCGAATCCACAAGGACTCTAGGATTACTCAACAGATCTAAGGGATTAGAAATAAAGATAGACTAAGAGATTTATTTGTTTTAAAAGCAGTAAACGATGAGTCAAACAAGGTAATTGTTTGGCGCTTTAAGTTCAAGTTGTTCTAAGGATGGGAAACAGCTAGACTTACTCAAATTCTCCGGTATGAAAAGCATTCAACTTAGTTCAGACTAAAGGGTTTGACGGTTTTTGATCTCAAACAATGGTAAACCAGATAGATTTTCTTTACTAGATCTCGGATCTCAACTGTCGTCTATTGATCTCGAGAAAGAGTCGATCGATGTGACTTAATGCACATCGGTCGATAAACCTTTCAAACAATCGATCGACGCCACTGTCGTTACATCGATCGATGTTTCTTCTAGCAAGCCTTGCGAGCGGGTTTGAATCTGTTCTCTAACCTTCTAGACCAACTCTCGTTGTTATCTAGTCAGTTAGATCACGCTGGCTATTTCAGGTATTAAGGCTAACGGTTGGTTATCTTAATTAATCCTAAGATCTAAAATGAGGGTGATCAATCCTAATTTTAGCATTAAGCTTAACAAACATGAAAGAACTATCAGAACACCTTTTTAACAGTCTTATTAGCAGCACATACTTTCAACCTTTATGAGAAACCTAAATCTAATAATTGGGTTTACTCAGACATATTCATGAGAGACAAAGTCATGATGGTTTGAATAAAACTCAAATGAAATATTGAACACAGAAAGAAAGAGTAATATAAATAAAAGAGTTCAAGATCTTCTCTGTTATGCAGTCTCAGATCTATCTTTCCAATCTTAAGCTCTTCTAATGGTAGCCAAAATGCTTCTTCTCCAAACTAGGTCTTTAGGCACGTCTGTCTCTAAAATGATACAAAGCCCTCATACATATAGCCTCACAGGCGGCTAAGGGCTTAAGTTGCAATTAATAAACTTTTAGGAAATGAAATCTTTTAATTTCATGATTAATCCTCGGGTAATCCAACAAATCGATCGATGGCGCTCAGCGGCTGTCGATCGATTTTAATTGGCTCTTGTCGATCGATATTGCTCTTCAAGTGTCGATCGATGCTATATACGTAAAAGTACTCCAAAGCGTCCCAAAAGCATCATTTTCTTCTATCAAGCAACTGAACCTGTAATTGCTTTGAAATGACTCTAAAACATAGTAAATAGATCCTAAAGCACTTATATAACATAACTAAAAGTGGATGAAATTCATGGTATATTTACTCCCCCAGACTTATCTTTTTGCTTTCCTCAAGCAAAACAAACGGAAAATCTCTCTTGAAGAGGTTTGAAAACATCAAGGACTCACAGATTTAAAACATAGAAATCATCACCTCTACAATATTGCAATCCACATCTAAAAGGTCCTAATCACAAAGCACATTATGCAATATCCTAGCTTAGCATCCTAATTCATCTAGCCACAACTTAGGAAATCTTATCTGATATTCCCTTTGACCAACCTCATTTCTTAGCATAAATAAAAGTGAAGGCTTTACCTTGAGAGTATCGATCACAGGATGCAAAGATTCTCAAACAAGTATCTGGATCTGCATGCAAAAATTAGTTCATAATTTCTCTCTCTCTAATTTCTCTCTTGAGTCAAAGTCTGCTTATATTGCAAGATCATTAACCAAGGTTGGACAAGCTTCCATGAATCAAGACTTAATGGTGGTTGCCACCAAGTTCTGTTCACTTCTTTTTGACCTATATCCAAGAATTCTTTGTGAAGCGAGCCTTGAAGATTGCCGCCTCCAAGTCCCATTCGAATTCTTTTTGTTGGAATCCTTATGAAGCAAGCCTTAATGGTTGTAGCAACCAAGTCATGTTCGGATTCCACCTAACTAGATCCTAAGTCCTATTTAAATGATAAATTTCGTTTTTTTTTAGATAACTAAATAGCTACTCTAGGGTTCAAAATAGAGAGAAAAAATGTGATAAATAAATCTACATAAGGCTTTACCTTCCAGACTTGTTTGAAAAATCTGATCCCATGTATACCAAGCCCCAAGAAAAGTAGTAGTGTCAGGTTAGTGTTGGAGGTTAGCTTTGGTTCTTTCAAACAAGCTAGGCAAGTGTGTATAGTTGACATGTTGATCCACTTTAGCATCTTTAGTACTATCTGCAATCAGTAAATCTAGAATGGTGCTAAAAAGTGGCTAGACATTCAAGTAAAAATCATAAGTTCATAGTCCACTTCTTGACTCAATAAAATTATTTTTGAAAAGATTTTGACAAAACTCAAGAAGATGGTGTTAGTACTACCTCCCCCAGACTTAAATTACACCGTCTCGGTGTAAAGTGTCCAAAGGTGGTGATAAGCAAAGTTAGATGTTTGAGATGTTAAAGCAAAGGGTCGTACCTCTCTGTCCTGCGTATCGATCGATACCATCCTCTCCGTATCGATCGACGGCGTAGAACAGAAAATTATGTGTCATGTCTGGAATCTAACTCATATGGTCTGTCAGTTTGGTTAGCTCTGTTAGACACTGCAAACATAAGAAATAAGTAAACAGTCTCAAACACAAAGCATAGATATGTCTAAAATATAAATCCTACAAGTTCGAAAAATAGAAAAACAAGTGCATAAGGGAAATATATAGAAATGGGAGAACTAGTCGGTGTCCTCACTGGTCGCGTCGTCGTCCCTCTCGGATGAGGGGTCTCTGCGCTGCCTAGAACGTCCTGCTGCTGCTGGTGAGTGAGCTCTAATGGTCCTCCTGCTCGTGAAAGAAACTCTAGCCCATATGGCACGAAGAGCATCCACAACTACCCTCTTGTGGGAACCGAAATTCGTACTGTCGATTTCCGTTTAAATAAGGAAACTAGGAAAACCCTAATTTCCCAGAGGACCCGGATATCTGCTAATAACCACACGTCAAGCAATCAGAACACGAGAATAACAACGATAAATAAGGAATCGAAAAAGAGAGCAAAGAAGATCTTATTCCGAATTTGCGTATGAGCGTTTACAACAAGGTATAAGCCTGGGCTCGAGAGCTGTCGGCGAGATTCCTAGTTCTAGCAACCCTAAGACGGCTAAACCTAATTGAGTCGCAGCTCGAAATAACAAAAAACGGAAAAATGCCTAAATTGCTCTAAATGCTAAGTTTTGCTCTGAAAAAGTTCTCCCCACATGCTCCTCACATAGGACTCCTTATATACTAGCTCCAAGGTCGGTTTACGCTTTTATTCTTCTGCCCTTAAGCCGTCATAGCATAAAAATGGAGATATTCCATTTTCCCGATCTTCACAATTATCTTCAAAACTTCCGTATTTATCCGCGGAAACTTGACATTTATCCTTCCTTGTGGACCAAGCGTAAACCGTGCTGTGGTTTAACGGGCTTTTGGTTAAGAAATCGTAGGATGGGTCCCGAGTCGTGTTTTAGGCCCTTTTTGGGCCGTCTCCCGACTCGAAGCGTTTACTACGATTTCTTTCGATAAAAAATGAACTTTCCGCGGTTTCTAATCCCGAAGTTTGATCGATGATTTAGAACAGCGGAAAACATGGACTGAGCTTGCTACGGTCTTCGGGAGATAGCCTTTGAAGGTTTGACGAGAATGCATGGACTGGTGTTGTATCGATGTTTAGAAGAGCTTGGTCACTATGTAGCGACCGAGCGGGACGGACGTTCGGTCGCTGCATAACGACCTGTTTTGAGCTTTCGTCGGACGTCTCGATTCTTTCTTCCGTAAAGCTTTTTCGTAAGAAAGAATCTATTTCGAAAAGTATTCATCGGAGAAATTCTTATTTTCTTCCTCGGACGTTTTGAATGTTAAATTTGTCGCAACCGTTTTTTACCCCAACAGTTAGCCCCCCAGCCCGTTAAAGTTGTGACTCTAGCGGGCGGATAGATGACTTTGACAAGGTTAAGCGTATTGGACGAAATTCACACTTTAAACTCGGCGGAAGAAAAGTTATCGAGACAGTATTCCGAACCCATACTTCTATAAGTAGTGAGCTCTTGTCATTCATTTTCTTCACACCTTCCCTTCTTCATTCCTTCAAAAACCTCTCTAGTTCCAAAACCTTTCATTTGAACATGTCTTCCTCCCAAGGTGATAAGAGAGATTCCGACGTCGAGATTGGCGAGGCCACTTCTTCGGCTCCGGTTCTGACTTCTCCGGCTGAAGCGCCGGCTTGTGTTGCCGGTCATCTTTCCTTCAAAGAGAAACTAGTTCGTCACCAAGCCGAGAAAGAACTGGCTCAAGCTGGCTCCGAGTTCCCGTCTTCTTCTGCGCAGGTCGTTGCCCCGGGTCATGGGACCGAGGTCATGGCTCCTCTTCCGCAAGCCCTACCTGCGGTATCTTACACGACTCCGATCCTTGTCGAGGACAAGGAGAAAGCCGCTGACTCTATGCCTCCTCCTCCAGCCAGGAAAGAAATTGTTCTGGCGTTGCGCGCTCCTAGCGTTGTTCCGGTTGTTCATCCTAAGAGTCGGAAGAGGAAACTTGCCAAGAGTGGTGATAGGGAGACTTCGCAGCAAGGTGGATCGAGCCTAGCATCGGGACTTCGCGGAAAGGTTTGTCACTTGCTTGAATTCTCGGTCGTCTTATGTGCATTCTTTCTCGGACTTAGTCTTAAGAATTTTCACCGTTCGCAGTTCATATCGTTGATCGATGGGATGATCAGCGAGTGTGGTTCTGAGACCAGTCGCCTTTCCGGAGAGTTGGTGGAGCTTCAGGGCTGATGGTCTGAAACCGAGACCATGCTGACGGCTGTCAAGGACTCTCTCTCCGCGAAAGTGTCGAAGCTCGAGGTCGCGATAGGTGAGCTTGAGAGGGACCTTGGGAAGACGGCGAGTTCCTTGCTTAAGGAAAAGAAGGCCAGGAAGGCCAAATCTTCGGAGGTGCGTCGGCTCCAGCGTCAGATCGAGGGTGATGCGGGACTAGCGAGCCGCGGGATCCAAGAGGCCACGGATGCCCTTCGCGTAGAGTTTCAGGCTCGCTTGGCGAAGATTTCTGCTTCCCTGGGTTCTCTCGAGTGTATCCGGAGCAGGGACCTAGCTTTGGCGACAATTGAGGCAGGATGGAAGTGGTTCGGTTGTTCCAAAGTGAGACTCCCCCGACCTTGGAGGCCGAAGAGGCCCGACTGCCGGCTGCAAGGGAGATATGGCGGCCGTGGATGGAGATTTCGGTCTCATCCTGGCTGACCTGAAATCCGCGTGCTTCCTTCCGACGTGTTCAGAAGACCCAGAGGGGAAAGACCTGATGGTCGGAGAAAACGGAGGTGACGCGGCTCCAGGCTCGGATGAGGCAGTGGGTGAAGAGGGGGCGTGAGTTCTGAGGATGACTTGGGTTAGATCTCTTCCGAGAGATTTTTTTTATGTTTTTATGTTTCGGCCTTGAATGGCCTTGTTTTGTATTTCGGGACTGGCCGTGTGTGGCTTTGAATCCCTGCCGCTCCGCGGCTTTTTTTATGGTAAGATAATCGAATGGCGCTTTTTATGAGTTTGTGAAAAGTGGGGAGGAAGGTGATGAGTTGTCGTCTCATATCCCTCTTCGATTGTGAAATGTTTCATTTGAGATCTGTTTCGAGAGTTCTTTCGCGAGATGTGAACTCTGCGGGGGTGCTGAAGATGTCGAATATAAACATAGAGGCATGGTTTAGGAATCTCTTATCTTTCGATATCATGCCTTGAGATGTTAGAGACCAGTGCGCTGGGTTTAGGGCAAGACCTAGGTTTACTTTCGGTTTAAGGATTGTGCGGTGACTAGCCGGCTATCGTTTTTCCTGTTGCGATTTCTTCCTGATTCGTATCGATATAAAGTCCGCGATAGGTTCTCGGCTTATACGACTTGTTTGATACGAATCGAGCATATCTCCAGAGACCGGAAGTGCTAGACCAAAATTTTGAATTCTTTTATAGCGCTATTATCCTTGTGTCGGATGTAAGAGAGTCATCTTCGTGAGATGGCTATGTCTGTTTAGGACGTTTGTGAGTTCGATGTGATCAGCATCGGACTTGGTGGCGCGTGCCGTTGTTTCGAATTTTTGCGCAAAATAAGTGTTTATGTGTGCATATATGTCTTTTTGTGACGGAGGTTTCGTCTGTTAGGAAGACATGACCTTTGAGGCATCTTTTGCGACGTCTCGCGATGCTAAAGGTTGCTTCTCCTAAACGACCGGCTAATTTCCGAAGACCTCGTACTGATTTTACGGGTGAGGATGTTTTGATAAGTCGAAAACACCAAGAGCGTGGTAAGAAGTTTTTTTGATTTTTGGGAGTATACGAGTATACGTACCCACTCCCCCCCCCCTTTTTAATGAGGGGGGACAGCTGAATTTGCCTTTCGACAAACTGCCTACGTACTCCTTGCGGAGATCAAGCCGTCTCGTAGTTCAGTGATTGCGAGTTGGTTTGTTTAGTGATAGTATTTTTTGAGATGCATCGCGTTCCAGGTTCTAGGAATTTTTATGCCTTGCATGATGGCTATTTCGTAAGAACCTGGTCGGACGACTTTTTCGATTTTATAGGGACCTTCCCAGTTTGCTCCGAGTTTTCCCGCGTTTCGTTCAGCGGTGTTTTGGAAGACTTTGCGAAGGACCAGATCTCCCTGATTGAACCTAAGATTTCGTACGTTGGAATTATAGTATTTTGCAGCAGCGTGCTGGTAATTTTGGATTCGGATGAGCGCTCGATCTCGGCGCTCGTTAATGAGGTCGAGATCATCCAAGAGCATAGCATCGTTGAGTTCCTCTCGTTCTGGTAATAACCTTCTTCTAACACCGGGGAACTCTACTTCTGCGGGAATCATGCATTCCGTGCCGTATACCAGAACGAAGGGAGTTTCTCCCGTTGCTCGCCTTGGGGTGGTACGGTGAGACCAGAGGACTCCCTCGAGTTCGTCGGCCCACCTGCCTTTTTTGGCCTCTAAGCGTTTCTTCAGTCCGTCGAGAATGGTCGTGTTGATTGTTTCAGCCTGTCCGTTGCACTGCGGATATCTGGGAGTTGACTTGTTTAGACGTATCTTCCATTTTTCGCAGAATGCCTCGAACCGGGTGGAGATGAACTGAGACCCGTTATTGGTTACAATCTCGTAAGGAACTCCATGCCTACAGATGATGTTTTTCCATGCGAAATTTTCGACTTGGACATCTTTTATACTTGCGTATGAGTCCGCCTCTACCCATTTTGAGAAAAAATCGGTAAGGACTAGAAGGAAACGCTTTTGCTTCGAATTATGCAGAGGTCCGACAATATCCATGGCCCAGCGCATAAAGGGGTAGGGCGACGTGATGGAGGAAAGAACTTCGGCCGGTTGTCGGATGGTTGGTGCATGCCTTTGGCATTTTTCGCATTTTCGTGCGAATTTCTCGCAATGTCCGATCATTGTTGGCCAATAGTATCCATGGCGTTTGATTTTCACGGCTAGCGATCTTCCGCCGGAATGGTTGCCGCAGGAGCCGGAATGTATTTCCTACATTACTTTTCTCGCTTTTTCTCCTTCCAGGCACGTCAGGAGTGGTCCGGAGAATCTCCATTTGTAGATTTCGCCGTCCACTGTCACGTAGCGTGCGGCCTGTGTTCGGACCTTGCGAGCTGCCCATTTTTCGGCGGGCAGTTGCCCGTCGACAATGTAGTCTCGAATCGTCTGAAGCCATGGGGCATCACAGCTGTAATCAGATTGCTTTGATGGTGGTTGTATCGTAATTTCTTCTTCCTTGTCATCTTGATCCTCTATGAGATTGACGATGATTGGTGGTCCGATGCTTGGATGTTCGATGAACTCGACTGGAATTACCCTTTTAAGTCCTGGGTCGGAACTTGATGCTAGGGCCGCGAGGGCGTCTGCCTGGACGTTCTCGAAACGGGGAATTCGCGTACGGGCAAAACAGTCGAAGTCTTGAACTAGACCTTGGACCAGTTTGAGGTATGCGTCCATCCGTTCGTCTCTGGCTTCGTACTCTCCGCTGAATTGACTGGCCACTAACTGGGAGTCGCAGTAAGCGTGGAGATTACGTATTTTTAATCCGTGAGTCAAACGCAGTCCTGCGATTAATGCTTCGTATTCGGCCTCGTTGTTTGAGGCTTGGAATTCCAGCCTGAACGATTGTTCCAAGAACTCGCTCGTTGGAGATGTGAGACCGATTCCGATACCCGATCCTTGCTTGGATGAGGATCCGTCGACGTGGAGGAGCCAGGTGGAATTTGGTTCCTCATTGGTTATTGTTCCCGTTGGAAGTTCGACCAAGAAGTCTGCGAGCACTTGTGACTTTGCGCTTGTCCTCGGTCGGTACTCGATGTCGTACTCGCTCAACTCGACCGCCGACTTAGCCAGTCGGCCTTATTCACTTTGGCTATGCAAAATTGTCCGAAGGGGAAAAGTCGTGAGGATGACGATTGTGTGGGATTGGAAATATGGTCTTAGTTTTCGGGCCGATGTTACGACCGCGCATGCCAATTTTTCCATCAATGGGTATCTAGATTCGGCATCCAGCAAAGTTTTTCTTATGTAGAAAATAGGTTTCTGCTCCCCGCGTTCTTCCCTGATCAGGACTCCACTTACGGCCGTTGCCGACACAGCGATGTATAAGAAAAAACGCTCCCCTTCCACGGGTTTTGCGAGGACTAGAGGAGTAGCTAAATAATGCTTCAGCTGTTGGAAGGTGTTTTCGCACTCTTCCGACCATTCGAATTTTTAATTTCCTCGCAGGACGTCGTAGAAGGGCAGGCACTTGTCTGTTCATCGTGAAATAAATCGGTTAAGCGCTGCGATTCTGCCGGTCAATCTTTGGACTTCCCGCTTATTCTTTGGTGAAGCCATCTCGATTAGTGCGTTGATCTGTTTCGGATTTGCTTCGATGCCGCGGTATGTGACCAAGTAGCCGAGGAATTCCCCTGATGCCATGGCGAATCTACATTTTGTCGGGTTGAGCTTCATGTTATGGGAATTTAATTGTGCAAAGCATTCTTCGAGATGTGACATGTGATATTTTTCTTTGAGGGATTTGACGAGCATGTCGTCGATATAAATATCCATCGTTTTTCCGAGTTGTTTGGAGAACATTCGGTTCACGAGTCGTTAGTAAGTTGCGCCAGCGTTTTTGAGGTAGAAGGGCATTACCTTATAGCAATAAGTTCAGCAATCGGTAATGAACGCAGTCTTCTCGCGATCGTCGGGATTCATCCTAATTTGATTATAACCTGAGAAGGCATCCATGAAGGATAAGAGTTCGTTGCCCGCTGTTGCTTCTACCAATCGATCGATATGTGGTAGAGGGAAGCTATCCTTTGGACATGCTTTGTTTAGGTCGGTAAAATCCACGCAAACTCGCCACTTCCCGTTCTTCTTTTTGACTACTACGGGGTTGGCAAGCCAGTCTGGGTATCTTACTTCTGTTATCGACCCAACTTTAAGCAATTTTTCGACCTCATCGTTTACTGCGGCAGCACGTTCGGGTCCTAGCTTCCGTCTTTTTTGTTTGACGGGTTTGAATGTTGGGTCGATACTCAGCTCGTGACATGTTATGTTAATGTCGATTCCCGGCATATCTTCCGCAGCTAGAACTGTCAAATGGGCCGTCCAAAGCCCATTTGGGCATGACCAGATGGACCATTTCAGTTATGGGCAATATTGGGTGGTCCATATTGGACAATGGTCCAAAAAATGCCCAAGACCAATAAAAACCATGTCCAAATGGTCTAGCCCATGGACACCCATTAATATGTATTTGTATTTAAGTTATATGTTGAGAAAAAGACTAGGATAGCACCAAACCAAGTTTTTGTTCCCAAAGTAGCACTCAAGGCTCAAAGTCACAAAAATAGGTTTCATTAAAGAGGTAAATATACACTTATACCCCTTGGGTTAATTAATCCAAACCTTAGGGTTTAGAGTTAAGAGGTGGGGTTTTGGAATTAGGGTTTAAAATTTTATAAAAAATAAATACTAAAATAAAAAATAAAAATTTTAAAAACAGTTTCAAAAAGTATTTTTAAATTATAAAAAGAAAATTTGAAAAAAAAATAAAAAAAATTTCGAAAAAAATTTCAAAAAAAAAAATTTCAAAAAAAAAATTATAAAAATTTCGAATCTGAAAACACATAATCTGAAACTATAAAAAAAAAATTCTTTTTATTTATTTTTTTATTTTTTTTATTTTTATTTTTTTTGTTTGTTTATTTAATTTTAAACCAAGGGTATTAGGGATATTTTACCCTTTAATGAATGTCATTTTTGTGACTTTCTCCTTCTAGTGCTATTTTTGAGACATAAACTTCAAAAGGTGCTATTATTGACAATTGCCCTTATATGTTTCACATTCATATTATTCATGATAATTTTTATATTTATATAAATTTCACAAAATCCATAATTTATTTATTTGTACTTATATAAATTTCACAAAATCCATAATTTATTTATTTGTGTTTAATTAAATTTTATAAAATTTGTAAATATCATTTTTTGTAAAACAAGTAATGTTTCAAATTTATTTGTGCTTAATGTTTCAAACATAACAAAGTCAGTAACTCAAACATAACAATTAACAAAGTCTCAACTCACTGTATCAAATATAATAAAGTCTCAAAAGATAACAAAGTCTCAAACATAATGTGTTGACTTAGTGTTTCTTGATCGTCATTGGAACTGTTCTTCTAAAGTAGCTCTTGGTTTATGGTCTCTGAAGGAAAGGTGAAGAGAATCAACTGCTCACAGTGAATGAAAAAACAAATCAGATCTTACTCACACAAGAAAGTTACTTTTATCAGTTTCATAAACAAGAACCGAGAACAACGTCAACAAGTACAACAAACAAACTGCTTCCATTTCATCAGAACCTAACCTAGTATTACGGATGTACAAGAAACTAATGTGTCTAAACTATCATTCGTGATCAGTTGACTTAAGGCAAATACATCATCAAAGAAACTATCAGTTCTAAAGCAAATCATCAAAAAAAACAGTGCTATGAGAATTACGGATGATCAAGCAAGCAAATATGGACAAAATTTCTCAATGAAAACAGAGTTATCACTCAGTTTCAAAGTATTTAGCACTCAGTTTGATTCAGCTAAATAGGAAACAATCCAAACTTAAAGATGGGAGAGAACAACGTCAACAAGTACAACAAACAAACTGCTTCCATTTCATCAGAACCTAACCTAGTATTACGGATGTACAAGAAACTAATGTGTCTAAACTATCATTCGTGATCAGTTGACTTAAGGCAAATACATCATCAAAGAAACTATCAGTTCTAAAGCAAATCATCAAAAAAACAGTGCTATGAGAATTACGGATGATCAAGCAAGCAAATATGGACAAAATTTCTCAATGAAAACAGAGTTATCACTCAGTTTCAAAGTATTTAGCACTCAGTTTGATTCAGCTAAATACTCGATCCTCTGGTGCATAAAATATAAATTTGCATAAAATATAAATTTGCTGTCGGGTAAGATGAACCGGAAATGAGCTTTGTGATTTCAGCAAATGGTTCCAGTAGCTTGCATATCAGTTCTGATCTGTCCCACTCTTGCTCAGATGGAAAGCTCCTGTAGCTCTTATCAACTTCTCCAAGGTTTCTCAAGGCATTCTTAAACTCAATAGCCCTTGATAGCATCATGTGTGTTGAATTCTAGCGTGTTGTCACATCAAAAATCAGACCCGCCTTAGCCGCTTCAGCTCGGACTCCAACAATTTCGACACAGTTCTGAAACATAATCTCTCTAGACTGAGATGCTTTCACATAATTAACGCTCTCCCTGATCTTATCTAAAGCTCCACTGATAACAGCCAAACCATCTTGCACAATTAAATTTAAGATGTGAGCTGAGCACCTCACATGAAAGAAATCACCATCGCACACCAAATTCCTTTGCAGCTTCCTCTTCAAAATAGCTTGCATAGTATCATTAGCCGATGCGTTGTCTACTGTTAGAGAAAAAACCCTTTTCTCTAACCCCCACTCCTTTAACAACTCCGTCAGCTTCAAGGCTATAGCAACACCAGAGTGTGGAGGCGGAAAAGCACAAAACGATAAAATCCTTGTCTTCAATACCCAATCATCATCTACGAAGTGGACTGTCAAGCACATGTAGCCTTCTATCGTTATGGCTCTCCACAAATCTGTTGTTAGGCAAACTCTTCCAGGGATGTTAGCCAAGACTGCCTTCAGCTTCCTTTTCTCCTTCTCATAGATCTTGTACACATCAGACGCAGCTGTGTTGCGAGACCAAAACTCTATAGTCGGATTCGCATAGGTGAAAGCTTCTCTGACCTTCTCATACTCGACAAAAGAGTAAGGAAGATTGTGCTGAATGATAGCCACAGCAATCATCTCGCGGAACACTTCCATATCCAGCTTTTTAGGAGAACTTCTAGGAGTACTTCCGGGACTTTTTGAGCAAGTCCTCATATGGCGATTCATGGTATTAGTTCCATTTTGACGCAGATTCAAGCAATAACTCTTTTGACAGTAATTACATCTAACATCAGTTCTACCATCAGAATATTTTTCCCCTACTGTGAAGTTATTCCAGCACTTAGCACGACGTCTACTTGAACTACCACTACTGGTACCTTTTTCTGAAGAAGCAGTTTCTTGAGGCATTGGATCATGCTCATGGACCTCGTCATCATCTTCATGTTCCATGTCTTCGTCAATCAGGTTTGGAGTATCAAAGTTCATTGTCCTGTAACAATTAGACAAATGCTTAATCAGTCCACATACACATGTAATAACACAACAGATACACATAGAACAGACGTGTTACGTTCATTTAAAGCAAAGAACATGAGCTATTATTAACATGGCTGTAACATGTAAGTCTCAGGGAAATACCAACGAGCGTAAGCTTAATCCAAAGTATCTAAACCAGACAAGAAGCTTAAGCATAATCCAAATCTCAGAGAAACATGCTAAAAAGTTTAAGAATCTAACCCTCGATAAACCCTTCTTATGAGCACTGAGCAGATGAGGCCTTCAGTTTCAATCCAAAACCTTCAATAAGAAAATGTTTTGGTTTAAAGGGTTTCGATAAAACTATCAATGATCAGTGATCAAGCAAGTGATTCGAAACTTACGGATGCGAAGAAGAATACTCAAGCAAGCGATTGACGAGAAGGTGAAGGAGAGAGACAAAAGAGCTCTGGAGGAGAAAACACAGTATGATAATCAAAACACAGTATGATAATCTCGAAACTTACGGTTAATGCGAAGAAGAGAAGGAGAGAGACGAAAGAGCCGCGACGAGAGTCGAGAGAGAGGAAGGGCCGAGACAAGAGAGAGAACTGGAGAATCGCAAGAAATTACATGTGGAGGTGATGATTGATGAACCCACAAGCATAGATCGAGCTACAAACACAGATCGTTTATGGAGGAGAACTGGAGAATCGCCAGAACCGCGAGAATCACCATAATCGCGAAAATTATTTTTTCCCAAATTAAGAAACCCTAATTTTTTTAATGGTTTGGGCCGCCCAGAGCCCATTCGGGCAGGACCAAATTGTCCACGGGTGAAAACGGTTTTACGCCCAATTGGACCATTTGTTATTTGGTCAAGCCCATGAACCGCCCATCACAGTTTGGACTGGTCAAGCCCATGGACGGCCCGACCATTTGACAGCTCTATCCGCAGCCCATGCGAAAGTATTGAGGTTCTTTTTAAGACAGGTTACGAGTTCTGTCCTTAAAGGCTTGCGGAGATTGGCTCCAATCTCGACGCAGCGTTCTGGGAAGGCTTCGTCGAGACAGATCGTTACCACGGGTTCACATGTTGGCTCGTGTTTTTCATCTAGAGCTGCGATGCTGCGAGATTGCCAGAAGAATTCTGCTGAATCCTGACTTCGCGTATCTTTGCTGGAGGTCTTTTTCTCCACTTTTCTAGGAGTGATTTCGAGGATCGGTCTCTTTCCTTTTAGTGACCGATCGGTTTACGCTTTTACTCTTCTGCCCCTTAAGCCGTCATAGCACAAAAATGGAGATATTCCATTTTTCCCGAACTTCACAATTATCTTCAAAACTTCCGTATTTATCCGCGGAAACTTGACATTTATCCTTCCTTGTTGGCCAAGCGTAAACCATGCTGCGGTTTACGGGCTTTGGGTTAGGAAATCGTAGGATGGGCCTCGAATCGTGTTTTAGGTCCCTTTGGGCCGTCTTCCGACTTGACACGTTTACTACGAATTTTTCGCGGTTTCTCATCCGCGAAGTTTGATCGATGAGTTGGAATAGCAGAAAACGTGGACTGAGCTTGCTACGGTCTTCGGGAGATAGTGTTCGAAGATTTGAGGAGAATGCATGGATTGATGTCTGTCGATGTCCGGAAGAGTTCAATCGCTACACAGCGACCGAACTTCGGCTCGAGCCCGGTCGCTACGTAGCGACCGAGCGGGACGAGCGCTCGGTCGCTACGTAGCGACCGAGCTTTGGCTCGAGCTCGGTCGCTATGTAGCGACCGAGCGGGACGATCGCTCGGTCGCTACGTAGCGACAGAGCTTTGGCTCGAGCTCGGTCGCTACGTAGCGACCGAGCGGGACGATCGCTCGGTCACTACGTAGCGACCGAGCTTTGGCTCGAGCTCGGTCGCTACGTAGCGACCGAGCGGGACGATCGCTCGGTCGCTACGTAGCGACCGAGCTTGGACGGGCTCGGTCGCTACGTAGCGACCGAGCTTTGGCTCGAGTTCGGTCGCTACGTAGCGACCGAGCTTGGCCGGGCTCGGTCGCTACGTAGCGACGGAGCAGGACGATCGCTCGGTCGCTACGTAGCGACCAAGCTTTGGCTCGAGCTCGGTCGCTACGTAGCGACCGAGCTTGGGCTCGAGCTCGGTTGCTACGTAGCGACCGAGCGAGACGGACGCTCGGTCGCTACGTAGCGACCGAGCTTGGCTCGGGTGTGGTTGCTGTATAGCGACCGGACGGCGTGTATGCGTTGTGATCGAGCTTGGTTTGTTCGGTTTGAATCTCAAAGGATACTTCTTCGTAAAAACTTCGTATTGGTTATACTTTACGAAAGTTGTATCCTTCTTTTTACTATCTCTTTCGGAAATACGATCTCCGAGGATTTTCGGGTGGTAATTCCGTCGTGACCGTTTTTGACCCCAACAGTTAGCCCCCCAGCCTGTTAGGATCATGCACCGTAGGATCCTAGCGTGCGGTTAGGCATGTTTGGTAAGTTAGGCGTGATGGATTGAATTAATATCCGAAAGTCCGAGCTTGAATAGTAAATCCTCATGCCTATAAGAAGGGATGTAACTTGTTTCACAATTTTTTTCACTTTCTTGTCTAAGATCTTTCTTAAGAAAAACTTCTTTTCTCTCCACCCTTTTCCTCTATTTTCTCAAGAGAAGTGTAAAGATGTCGAGCAAGAAAATTGTTGCGAAAAAAGGGTCTTCGTCCGCGAGTGCTTATGAAGAGCTCATTGTTCCGAAGATGGAGTTCATGCCTCACTCGGTACATCCCACCGAGAACGAGGCATGGTGGGTTGCTCATTACGGTTCGATGACTCCTCCCAAGGAGAAGTCGTTCCCGGTCTTGACCCATCGCGGAGTCGAGAAAGAGGACGCAAGCAGGAGTACTGACGAGTTTCTTGCGACCATGCGATCGTTCTACCATATCCCGGATGCTGTGGAGTTCCGAGTTCCCTGTCCCGGAGAGTGTGCTAACAGCCCCCCAGAGGGTTACTTCACTTGCTACGAGGCGTTCGTAGTGCGTTGTCGGTTATGGTTCCCAATCCCCGAAATCCTTGTTCGAGTATTGCACCGTTTCGAGGTTGCGATAAGCCAGTTGACTCCCCTGGCCATTCAGCATCTTATTGGGATCCTGATCCTGAGCTACGAGCATGGCCTTTCCCTTTCCGTCGATCATTTTGAAGCGCTTTTGAGGCTTCAACTCGTCAAAGATACGGACAAGCATAGGCTGGTCCCTCGGAATTTTATGTCAATGGTTAAAAAGTTCATCTCGAACTTCAACTCGTGGAAGAAGTTTTTCTTCTTTGTTCGTTTAGACGCTGCGTCTGTCGAAGAGAGTTGTATTCCACTGTTCCGGAGGTTACCGAACGATCGTCCTTTCATCAATCCTCTTGCTCCGTTCCCTGAGGACACTATTGAGGTGAGGGATCTTCTCAGGAATGGTCCCTTCTTTTGGACTTCCTTTACGCCGAAGAGGGTTCGGAGGGCACTGAGGTTCGTGCACCCTGGTCCTGCCTCGGTTGCGGACACGGGAAGTGACTCTGAACCTGATGACCAGAGTCCCGCTGCAGCCCCACCAGCCGTGCCAGAGTCGAGCTCTTGGAAGGGAAAAGATATCGACCTTGGTGATATAGAATTTTCGATGGATGACTCTATGCTTCCAGGATGGGATCCGAACCTAGCTTATGGCGATGGGAGCGGCTCGAGCGAGGCCCCCATCCCGGACTTCGATGACTTCTTTGCCGGTCTACCACCGGGTTTTGATGCTCCTCCACCTGCGAAAGAGTCGGCGAGGCCGAAAATCGTCGCGGAAGGGTCCCGAATCATCAACGGGGTATGATTTTTCCGAAAATATTCATGATTTCCTAAGTTTTTCCTTTTCCGCTTACAATGCGTTAATTGATTTCGCAGGGCCTTAACTTGCTCGGCTCGGCCATTGAAGCGAGTCATAGGGAGGCTATGATCTATCGTTTCAAAGCGGAGAAAGCGGAACGAGATCTCGCTCGTGTGCAAGGCGAGATCTTGGAGCGAGAAGCGCAACTTACTCGCGATCATGCGCGGGCTGTTCGTAAGGCGGAGAGGAAAGGCAAAAGGGAAATCGTCGAGGTGATGAAGACTCGTGCTTCTCAATTCCAGGTTGAGTATGGGAACCTCAAGAACGCCTTTACCTCGGTGGGTGATTTCCGTGAGTGCCGCGGTTCGGTCGGAAGTCTTTGGAGGACGCAAGCCGATGACTACGCGTTCGAGGACGAAATGAGCTTGATGAAGAGTGGGATGAATGAACATGCCCACGCTGAGCCGCTTATCCCTCCGATCGACGAGCGGATCCAAGGGTTCTGGGATTCCATCCCGGTTTCCCCTGATACCGAGGAGGTTTCGACCGGGTTTCCCGATGGTGGCGAGGAAGTGGATCGTCCCGCGGATGCGTTCGATGCTTCGTTGTCCGGGGACTTTGACTTTGGATTATGAGCGGTGGAGTAGTTATCGAAAGAAAGATGTTCGTCTTTCTGTTTTATGTTTATGGCCGAGTGTGGCCGAGAGATTTGTATGGGCCCTTTTTGGCCGTTTTTATTGCTTATCGGGACTGGCCGTTGGTGGCTTCGAATCCCCTTGCCACTTTACGCGGTTTATTTAGATGATGAATGCATCGTTTTTCGAGTTTTTCCCGAGTAGGTTCGAAGTAAATATGAGTTGTCGTCTCATATTCAATTCCGATGAGACGTCCAATCTGTTGGTTCTTTCGTGATTTTCGTAAGAATTACCCATCTTTACGATTTTCGAGAACATTGAGATACGAACGGAGAGACATGGTTTAGGATCTCATATCTTTTAGATATCATGCCTTGAGATGTTTGAGACCAGAGCGTTGGGTTTAGGGCAAGACCTAGGTTTACTTTCGGTTAAGGTTTGTGCGGTGACTAGCCGGCTATCGTTTTTCCTGTTGCGATTTCTTCCTGACTCGTACCGATTTAAAGTCCGCGATAGGTTTTCGGCTTATATGACTTGTATGGTACGAATCGAGCACCTTCTCAGAGTCAACTGGAAGTGTTAAACCAAAATTTCAGATTTTTGTTGTAGCGCGCTTTTGTCCTTGTGCTGGACGTTTTGAAGATCAAAAGAGTGATCGAATTGCGTTTGTTTAAGACGGCTAGCGTGTTCGTCGGGGCCAATCGACGAACGGGGTGTAGGATGTTTGGTAGTCGCGTTCGGACAATTTGTTAGTATTATCCTCGAGTTTTAACTTTTTGCGACGTCTCGCAGTTATTTCGAGGATTGTACACGTGTTTTTGTGTGTTTGAAAGATGATAATCTTTACGATTTTTGGGCCAGATGGGGCCGCAGACAAGAGTCTTAACGTTTTCAGGCGTGTCCTGAAAGTTTCTTTTGTGTTTTACTGAAGCGTAAACGTTTTCGATAAAAAGGACAACGTATATTGTAGTAAAAGTTTTTGAAGTTTCTAAAACCTCGATTACAATAATGAAGATTTTTCTAAGTGGGAGTATACGAGTATACGCACCTTCCCCCCCCCCCCTTTTTTTAGAGAGGGAGATAGCTGAATTCGTCTTTCGACGAACTGCCTACGTACCCCTTTCGAGGATCAAGCCATCTCGTAGTTCTGTTTCATGCCGCGAGTGTTCTTACTCGGCGGTAGATGTCGCGATGTCCGCCTTGACCGTGTCGATCGTGGCTGGGTCAACGCTATTTTCCGGATGTTCCGGTTGAGTTGTAGCGTGGGCCTCGGACTTGTGTCGAGCTTCGACGTCCGATGCGTTTGCGTCGGTAGACGATTTTAATTCGTCTTTTCCCGGGGCGCTTTTGGTAGAAGATCGATCTATCTTCGTGCGCTTGCCGTTTATAGCTGCAAAAGTCGTGATTTGCCTTAACTTGTGTTCTGCGAGGAAGCATAGCCGCGACTGTTTTTGGCATCCCCAGATGGCCGCAACTCCGCTTGTAGTTGGGAATTTGAGACCCAGGTGGTAAGTTGACGGAACTGCCTTCATGGCGTTGATCCATGGGGTTCCCATGATCACGTTGTAGATAGCGGGATGATCGACTACCGCGAACTCGACGATTTTCGTGATCTCCTTGGCCATGACTGGCAATTGGATCGATCCAAGAGTCATCGATACTTCGCCTGAAAAACCCGTGAGTGGTTTTGGCGTCGGAATCACTTCTCCGAGTTCGATGTTTATCCGCTTGAGAGTATCGCGGAAGACTATGTTGACCGTGCTTCCTGTGTCGACGAGTACCCTTCCGACTTCTAAATCTCGTATGACGAGATCTATGACGAGTGGGTCGCAGTGAGGTTGGTTGATTCCGCTGGCTTCTTCCTTTGTGAAAGTGATCGAGCAATTTTGGCCATCTCGAGGAGGAGACCATGTAGGCCAACTTGCACTCGACTCTGCCTTCCGTTGGTAAGCCTTGATGGCTGATACAGTATCGCCGCAGTATTGTGATCCTCCGATGATCATATTGACTCTGCGACGATTGTTATCGTTCCCCTTGTCGTCCGGCCTCCTACCGCGTTTATCCCCAGGTTGGTTTCGTTGAGGGGATTTTTCAGCGGACGGATTTCTGTCCGTCTTTGGAGGGCGATCAGAATCGAGGATGAGATCCTTGGCGCTAGTTACTTCCGAGAGTTCTCCAGCGAGTAGCTTTGCGGCCAGTCTTGCTCCCAAGACTTTGCAGTTGGTCGTGGAGTGTCCTCGGGATTGGTGGAACTCGCAGAAGGTGTTTTCGTCATACCCTTGATTGCGAGTCCATGTGTTGCCCGTGGTCCGGCCTTGATCCGAATTGATCGCATAGTTATGCGCCCCTTGGAGATCTTCCCCCTTGTGATGGACGTACTTGTCGTTACGAGAGTTCTTCTTTTTCCCCTTCGGATCCGCGTCTTTCGAGGATGGTCTTGCCGCCTTATGTTTTTGCGATAAGACTTTAGTTTCTTCCTCGACTATGATGTAGTCCGTTGCTTTGTGGAGGGCGTCCTGGATCGTTCGCGGTTTGTCGAGAGTTATCCACTTTCTGAATTTCGACTTGTACCAGAGCGTCTTTCTCAGCGCGTCGATGGCCACTTTGTCGGTTATCCCGCTGACCCTGGACATTATCAGCTTGAAACGACTGATAAACTCGCGGAGGGGTTCGTCTTCCCTCTGGGAGAGACTCCAGAGATCAACATCGGAAGTTTCTCTGTCTATGAATACAGAGTACTGTTTGAGGAATTCCGATGCGAGCTGTCGAAAACTCCCGATGGTGTTGCGACGAAGGCGTGCGAACCATTCGAGCGCTGCTCCTTCAAGATTTTCGACAAACAGGCGGCAATAGCCGGCATCCTTTTCGCCGTCCTTCAGTCTTGCTCTTCCCATCGCGATGTGGAAAGCCTGAAGGTGCGCTTTTGGATCAGCCGTACCATCGTACTTCGGTACTTTGATTTTTCCCGGATCGGACACCCTCATGTCTGAAATTCGACTGGTAAAGGGGGTCTTTCGAGCTCCTTCCAACAGTCGATCGATCTCGGGGGCAGCACTAGTAGCATGATGGATTTGAGACTTTACGGCTCTCACTTCTGCCGCAGTCTTGGTGATGTAATCACGAAGATCGCAGATATCCGATGTCTCGTCAGTGGATTTCCGAGCTTCTCGGCGTTTACTTCGAGTGAGCTCAGTTTGCTTTTCGGCCAGCTCCTCTTGTTCGTTTAAATAGGCGACTTCCTCTTCTTCCGTCATTGGTTTTTCGAACGGGGAGCCTTCCCGAGCGGATCGGCTTCTGGTCCTTCTTGGATGTCTGTCGGCATCCTCGTCGGTGTCGTTGGAGACATTGCTAGGATCCAGGTCAATGTGTTCGCCTTCGTTATCCTCCGAGTCCTTTGCAGGGGGCGGAAGATTTTCAGGGTTCTCCTTTTCGATGGGAGATTTCTCGCTAGGGTTTTGACCGGAAAGTGGTTCCCGCGCGACTCCTGCTCTATCGAGTGGGGTGGCGAAGTCGAGCCTCTTCCCGCGGATTTTGGTGGTTCCGCGGGGACGGATAGCTTGGGTCCTTGCCGTTAAGGTTTCAACCTGTTTGGTCAAGTTATTCACGAGCTTATCCTGTTCTTCCGACCTTTTTTCATAGGTGGCGAACATCTTTTTAAACTCCTCGAGCGTCGCGGCGTTGGCTTGCGCGTTGGCCGCGGATACGTCCGCTACTGGAGTGTGGAGATCGGTGCCGCTACCTCCGTTAAGAGGAGTTTGCACGTTATCCGCGTCGTTAGTTGACATGTCTGATTGAGAGTTGTGTGGCTTTTGCGGGTTAGATTGATCCGTATCCCCCTCCTTCTAGCGCCAAACTGTGGGAACCGAAATTCGCACTGTCGATTTCCGTTTAAATAAGGAAACTAGGAAAACCCTAATTTCCCAGAGGACCCGGATATCTGCTAATTACCACACGTCAAGCAATCAGAACACGAGAGTAACAACGATAAAGAATAAGAAATCGAAAAAGAGAGCAAAGAAGATCTTATTCCGAATTTGCGTATGAGCGTTTACAACAAGGTATAAGCCTGGGCTCGAGAGCTGTCGGCGAGATTCCTAGTTCTAGCAACCCTAAGACGGCTAAACCTAATTGAGTCGCAGCTCGAAATAACAAAAAACGGAAAATTGCCTAAATTGCTCTAAGTGCTAAGTTTGCTCTGAAATAGTTATCTTCCATGCTCCTCGCCTAGGACTACTTATATACTAGCTCCAAGGTCGGTTTACGCTTTTACTCTTCTGCCCTTAAGCCGTCATAGCACAAAAATGGAGATATTCCATTTTTCCCGAACTTCACAATTATCTTCAAAACTTCCGTATTTATCCGCGGAAACTTGACATTTATCCTTCCTTGTTGGCCAAGCGTAAACCATGCTGCGGTTTACGGGCTTTGGGTTAGGAAATCGTAGGATGGGCCTCGAGTTGTGTTTTAGGTCCCTTTGGGCCGTCTTCCGACTCGACACGTTTACTACAAATTTTCCGTGGTTTCTCATCCGCGAAGTTTGATCGATGAGTTGGAATAGCGGAAAACGTGGATTGAGCTTGCTACGGTCTTCGGGAGATAGCGTTCGAAAATTTGACGAGAATGCATGGATTGATGTCTGTCGATGTCCGGAAGAGTTCAATCGCTACACAGCGACCGAACTTCGGCTCGAGCCCGGTCGCTACGTAGCGACCGAGCGGGACGAGCGCTCGGTCGCTACGTAGCGACCGAGCTTTGGCTTGAGCTCGGTCGCTACGTAACGACCAGAGCTCGGTCGCTACGTAACGACCGAGCGGGACGATCGCTCGGTCGCTACGTAGCGACCGAGCTTTGGCTCGAGCTCGGTCGCTACGTAGCAACCGAGCTTGGCCGGGCTCGGTCGCTACGTAGCGACCGAGCAGGACGATCGCTCGGTCGCTAAGTAGCGACCGAGCTTTGGCTCGAGCTCGGTCGCTACGTAGCGACCGAGCTTGGGCTCGAGCTCGGTCGCTACGTAGCGACCGAGCTTGGGCTCGAGCTCGGTTGCTACGTAGCGACCGAGCGAGACGGACGCTCGATCGCTACGTAGCGACCGAGCGAGACGGACGCTCGGTCGCTACGTAGCGACCGAGCTTGGCTCGGGTTTGGTTGCTGTATAGCGACCGGACGGCGTGTATGCGTGGTGATCGAGCTTGGTTTGTTCGGTTTGAATCTCAAAGGATACTTCTTCGTAAAAACTTTGTATTGGTTATACTTTACGAAAGTTGTATCCTTCTTTTTACTATCTCTTTCGGAAATACGATCTCCGAGGATTTTCAGGTGGTAATTCCGTCGTGACCGTTTTTGACCCAAACAGAGATCTTTTCGAGGTTTGGCTCGATCGATTGTTGCTCCCCCCTTGAATGAGATGACGTTCACGCACGTCGAATCTTGCATACCGTTCCTGATCGTTGAGTGGCTTTTGCGGGTTAGATTGATCCTTATGTCCCCCTCCTTCTAGCGCCAAACTGTGGGAACCGAAATTTGCACTGTCGATTTCCGTTTAAATAAGGAAACTAGGAAAACCCTAATTTCCCAGAGGACCCGGATATCTGCTAATTACCACACGTCAAGCAATCAGAACACGAGAATAACAACGATAAAAATAAGGAATCGAAAAAGAGAGCAAAGAAGATCTTATTCCGAATTTGCGTATGAGCGTTTACAACAAGGTATAAGCCTGGGCTCGAGAGCTGTCGGCAAGATTCCTAGTTCTAGCAACCTTAAGACGGCTAAACCTAATTGAGTCGCAGCACGAAATAACAAAAAACGGAAAAAAATGCCTAAATTGCTCTAAATGCTAAGTTTTGCTTTGAAAAAACAACCTAATCTTGTTACCTGTTGTTCTTTACGATATTTACTTCTTTAAAAACCCCCACTTATTTTTAGCTAAATTTCGATCCCAAAAAATAAAGTGTGAACTGGTCCTCCGGAATTGAATCTAAAGATATTACAACTACAATGTTAACTTGACAGTAGACAAAGATCCAATTTTAGTGTATCATTTACTAAACTCATTTATGCAGGTTATTTTGGTCCTCATGAACTATGGCTTGACACCGAGGGTGGATTATCTGAGTTCAGGTTCAATCCGCTTTTGCCGGAGGTTGAGGAGTTCATACAATCGGTCCATAACAGTGACCTTATGTTCAGAGGCACGGGGCTCTAGGGCCTTTGTAAGGTTTTATCTTATGTATTAACGTTTCTGAAACTTGTTAGTATGTGCTGAAACTTGATTTGTGATGTTGAATGCTCTTATTTTATGGTTGGTTTGTGCTTATGTGTCTTAAAACTTGTTTTGTTAGCTTTTGTAATTATCCAACTGCGTAAAATCTCGGAAAATTTGAAGTTACCATGAAGTTTGTGTTCGTATAAGCAGGTAAAAATTTGTGTTAGTTTCACTTTCTCAGTTGTCCAACATCGTAAGCATTAGAGAAACTTTTTCAATTGACAAAACTTCGTAGTAGTCCAACTTCCCATAACTTAGGAGAAACTAACGAAAAACTTAGAACCTTTCTCTAGTAAAACCTTTCCTAAACTCATTTATACAGGTTGTGTTAAAACTCCTATGTTAAATGTTGGTGAAACTTTATGCTTTTAACTTTTTCAATTTTCCAACTTTCTGAAAATTAGACAAACTTGAAGTTCTTATTCGTATAAACAGGTCAAATGTTGTGTTAGTTTCACTTTCTCAATTGTCCAACATCGTAAAAATTAGAGAAACTTTTTTCAATAGATGAAACTTCATAATCGTTCAACTTGGCATAACTTAGGCGAAACATACAAAAACTTAGAAAAAACAAAAAGTTTAACTTCGTCATAGCTTTAGGAATTACTTTTACATCAAAATTCCTTCAACTACTACGACACCGAGACCCAGAAAGCTTTGGGACCACTCGTTATTGTTGCTTTGAGTACTTGAACTTCTTCTTCTAGCATTCGAACATGGTAGTCCAACTGTTGTATCTCATCAGTGAAAGCTTCATCAACCCATTTGAAGATGTGATTCTCGTTCTCAAGCTACAACATTTTTTTCAGAAAAGGCACAACTGTTCAAAAAATATAAAGGTACAACTTCAGTTAAAAAGCCTTCAATAGCTAAGGCTACACAAACGTACCTTCCTTTGAGCCGCATAGCGACACCGATAATACCGGCGATATGGATTTAGATTGGTTTTGGAGATGAGCTCCTTGATGCTCTCCGCGCACCAACACTTAATAGGTATTCCCGGAGCTCTTACTCGTATCCCACCACTGGTCGTGGAAGACTATGAATTAGACATTATTTCTTGGGAGAGAATGAAAGTTGAGGGATAAATGGGGAAGAGAGAGAAAGGGGAAGATGAAAATGAGGAAAACCCAAAAAAAGGTTTTAATACTTCGCTTAAACAATTTTAGGGTCTACGGGAAAATTAGAAATTCAAAAAAGCTAGTTGGCGGGAAAATTTATCCTACGATTTTTGTGATAGAAGTTTCACCAAGTTTGCAGTTTTACATAAAACATCAAAGTTGTACTTTTAACTTTTTTTCTATTTATCTTGTTTTACTCTACTTAAATGACTGATTTCATGGTTATACCAATTATATTATGTTTCATAGATTCATTTATAATATGATTATGTAAACATAAACTTGTTTCCAGGCCATAGTAAGTTTTCAAATGTGACAACGTGAATATTAGCAAAAAAGCTATAAGAACACAATGTATTTTATATATGATTACTAATAAGTAAAGAGATGGGAAATTTATTAGTTCTGATTAAATCATAATTAGTTTTGAACACAATGTTTCTTGTGGGCATGTTCATTTAGTTGTACAAACACAAAGTACAAATTTCACCCATATCCAGTAAAGAAAAAAGTTATACCAGTCAAAAACAAGTTTCGCTTAGTTGTACAAACACAAAATACAAATTTCACCTTTCAACGTTCCCACACAGTAAAAACATTAAAACTGAAAGTGAAAGGTTTACAACCTACTCCTCTTGTGTTTCTTCTGGGGTTGTTCATTGTGTTCCTTCTGTTCTAAATCAGTGTCCACATTCTCTTCTTCTCCATATCCACTCTCACGCTTACCATAGTTCCTACTACATGAGTTTTCTTTCTCAACTCTTGATAGTTGCTCGGTTATTTAAATTATTTCCAATTCTTGGATGTCTTCTACATGCAAAATACTTCTTCTTTGTTCTTTATCCACCGATGTTTGATAAACAAACACATCTTCATCATCCAAAATGTATGATTGCCTCTTAGGTTCCACTGCCAATGGAATGTAACCCAAATTCAGCCTCCTTGTAAACGGGTCTATTACCATCTTCATGGATATCCTCTCCTTCAATAACGAATAAGTGATCTCCTCTAATGATGATGTCCTAAAGGATATGGCATACAAACGAGCATCGGTTGGAATCCATTCATAATCATCTCCACACTTAGAATAATGTCCATCATAATCAAAGTGTATGTTTGTAGAAAGACACATCTGCAATACAAAAAAAAAAACCAAACCATTAAGTTATACCTGGTTATACAGTTATAGCATTTAAGTTATACTAAGTTATACCTTCTTACACAGTTTTGTCAGTTACCAACTTTGCCCAACTTTTCCCAACGTTTCCCAGTTCTATCTATTTTCTCTTCTTCAATTTGTTTCAATAGTTATCTCGGAGTTATCAGCATTCTTTGATTCCCGATGTTCTATATTTTCTTATACAGTTGTTGATTATCCAATTCCCTAATAGACAGACTATTCACACTTTCCAATCCTCGATTAGTCCAGTCCAATTACAATTATGAATCTTGTAAACCGGAATCTCTATAAATTGATCGTCTATGGTGGATGAAGGATTCTAAACATTGGCTTTAAGATACATACCCTGTAAAACGGAATCAAGGCTCAATGATTCAGCATCCAAGCGACGAAATCGAGTTAGCTCAATGCAATGATAGCGAGGAAGAAGAGAACGCCCAAAGAACCTGAAGAAACCCGCGGGTGAGATGAGAGAGAGAAAATACCAGATTCGATTACTCCCAATTTGGAAATAGAATAATGATTTTTGATTGGTCATCGGACGTCATTCAATCCCCATTCAATCGGCCAGGTAGAAAAATGGCACTTTCGACATTAACCATCAATATGGAGAGTATCGGAATAGATAAGAGTATGACAGAATAAGTAACAGTATGAGAGAATGAATTTCGCCTCATTAAAAGCATCTCAGTTTTTAACCCATATCTTATTGAACCAATATTATCAGTACTTTCCTTTAATCTCCGTTTCTACAAGTTTGGATACGTAAACCGTATCAACTTGGTATCAGAGCCAGGTTACGAGCCACGGGATCTATTGATGTTCCAATATTTTATGGTGAAGATCCAGAGAAGTGGGTTGAGTGGATCGACGCGTTTTTTTTATCTAACGCCTTTTCTAATTTCGAAACACAACAGTTCGCATGCGGTTTTATCGAAGGTGAAGCACACACATGGTATTGTGATGAAGTTTCAAGCTCGGGGTTTGATAGCTTGGAAGATCTAAGATCAAGATTGCTTCAACGATTCGGTACGGTAAGGTCGATGAGGATGAGAAACAGCTGGAACAACGTTGCTTTCAGGATCAGATGAAGCAGCTGAGTCTTCGTCTGGAACGTCTCGTGCAAAGATGGAAGGAAAAGGATGATGCAAAGAAACCACATGTGAAAGAGACAGAGGCATCCGATCATCTCAAACAAATCACCAACAACGACGAAGGCAGATCTGTGAAGAAGGTCGATCTGATACTCGGGCAGACGCAGCCGATGATTGGACCAGAGGAGAAAACTGATCTTTGATCCCTCAGGTTGTTGCGACAGAGAAATACGAACCACATACACATATGACCGATGGAGAAAACTGAAGAAGTGGACATCTCAAAGTGAAGCAGTACTATGAGAGAGGTAAAGAGGAAATATGTGAAGATTCACTTGTGGTGTGCGATAATCTATCCAATAAACACCAAGAGAACAAGGACATGAGGGAAGAACTTACATGCCAACTATTTGGTAAAATGCATGTTAGAAGAAAGAAGAATGCTAAGAGGAAAAATAAAAAGAAGAGATGGAAGACACTGCTCGAGAATCAAAGTGATTTAAAGAATGATTTGGGTTTTGACCAGGAGCAAACAACTAAAGACTTTGAGAAAGACTTGTGTCCATTTGATACGATGAAGAAGGAAGAAGAGTCTGAACGAGAGGAGACAAAAAAAAAAAGTAGAGACCAGGATCAAAGCATTAGATAGAAGGCTAACTCCAATTCCTCAATATTCTTCTTCTTCAGTGGCCCAAGCAAGATCATCTATCAGAGAGGATAGGGTCCAAGGTTATGTATGCAGATCAGTTGCTCGATCAAATGTCTGTATGGGAAAAAGGAACTGGAGGAAGGAATCTGTCAGCTTGTATGGTGAAATTGACTAGGGAACAACAGGCCATAAACCTAATCATTATGTTGTGAGAACAGTTTTCAAGGAAGATGGTGTTGGGGGCAAACTAGCTTTTGATTCAGGAGGGAATAGTTCAGAAGTAGTTGGGTCAGAGATGGAATCTACATATTTTAAAGACTTCTTGGAAGGTTACAAGTTTACTATGGAGCTAGGAGTCAGTGACATCAAGGGAAAAAGGCAAGATACCATTCTACTTGTTCAAGATGTCTCTATAGATGTAGATTACATTTTGTAGAACATAATCACGTTACATGTCATAGACGTCCACCTGGCTGAGGCTTACACTCTGTGGAACCCAAAACGTAATGGTGTTAATCAAGTTTCAGTGAGCGTATATACACAGGAGGGGCAAACCGTTTGTTTATGTTGGGATCCAGGTGGGATATGGTTTGATGCAGCTGGGGGTAACAACTTGAAACCATAGGAAAGTCGGGAGCATGGGAGAAACGGCAGAAAGATCAACAAGAAATGGAACCATGAGGGGAGTATGAGACAAAGGAAGTGGATGTGTGAGATGAAGAGAAGTAAGCTTGAGATGGAGGACAGGAAGCGATGCAAGAAAAATACAAAGAGAAGCAAGCGGCATAAGGTGTTTGGAGAGCTGCATCATGAACTTAAGGGAGTGAAAGAGAAAAAGCAGAAGAAGAATGTGCAAGAGTTTTCACCTCTGGTATGGGACCATACAACAGTTTTGAAGAAGCTAGAATATTGGAGGAAGCATAAGTTTAGACAGAAGTGTAGAAAGCACAGGGATGTGATCGTCTTGATATGTTGTTCGTGGCATTTACGGGAAGGATGACGAGAGAGAAATATCATCATATCACCAATGGTAAACTTCTCAGGCTTATTACAATAATGTGGATGATCGTCTTGTTGGAATGGATAGAAGTTCTGGTTTGGAAGAAACAAAAGATCAGAGATAAAAGCAGGAACCTGATGTCTTCTCAGGGGCAGAACCAAAATAAGCAACAAGACTTTCAAAGGACCTATGGCATCGCATTGCTTCATGTAGCCTTAGTAACTAGGGTCCCAAAAGTGGAGAGCAGACAATATTGTTTGTGGAAGAGAACTAAGTTCAGAAAAAAACATAAGTAAGGGGAAAATCTAATTTTCAGATAAGCTGAAGTTGAGACTATCTGGAAAGAGCAGGAGAAGAACAAGAGGACACAGAAGTTAGCACTTTTGCAGCAGATAAATAAGATATATGTTCCTGCAATTCTAAGAGGATGTGTCACGGAACAAGAACAATGATTGGTTTTGAGGTAAAGTTTTCCATTTTGAAATGTCACAAAGCAGTATGGGAGCTACAGGAGGAAGAATTGTATGTGGGTGCAGAAAATATGAAATCTAATGCTATAGAAGAAGTGTGGGATGTGCTGAAGGCTATGGTGTTAAATCTGGGCAATCAACAGCAAGTGAAAACTTTGTTGCTGTATTAATCATCTTCGGGATGTTCGGAATTTCGAGGCCACCAGAGTCAGAATGCAGTCATGTAAGTCATGGGGGTCAAGTTTCCATGAGTTTTACACACCTCGAGATCACTGCAACAGCTATGGAGTTTTGAGCAGATTGGTTTTGCTCATGATCCAATACAAAAGGAAGTAAAGGAGCGCTTACTTACTGACAAGGATGGAGGTAGTAGAGCCTTCGGTGGAGACAGAACCAAACGTCCTATCACATTGAGAGTGTCATCGATTCTTGATGAGAAGGCCTTGCAAGATGATGACTGAATGAGGGAACACCAATAGTGTGTTCCTATGCCCTTTAGGAAAATGTCAGTTTTAATGGGAACGGTATTAATACAAAGGCTTATATCTCAGATATGCAAATGGGCTAATGGACCAGCAAACCACAATAAAATGGGATGGGTCAAATATTTTTTAGACCTCCTAAATAGTCTTTGGTATAGGTTATAATGATATTTTATGAAAGAGTTGATCAATCATGTTCATCTTCTCCTCTAAAATTTCTCTCAAACCTTGTAAACACTATCTTATTACATCAATATTAATATATTATCAGTACTTTCCTTTTAATCTATGTTTCTACAAGTTTGGATACGTAAACCGTAACAAGACACTTTGTACCTAGATTACACTATCCATATGATCATATCGTAGAATCATGCGCATGTATGGTTTAGCTATAAGTCATGACCATACTGCAACGTACATATCATAAAAGTTGACTCAGTTAATTTACATAGCTAGAGAAGTCACAATTGTACCGAAGTTACGTTTTCTGACACACTACACATTTTGGTGGAGTTTACTCACGAGTCAATCTTTACTACATGTGGCAATATTTAGTTCATGCGTGTAGCGGTTTTACCTTCTTGTATAAGAAGATGGACCATAGATTTAACGACTTCGTTGTGGACTATACCAGACTTCTGTACAAAAACCAAACGTAAAGAGGGAGAGGAGAGATTAGGCATGATCTACTTACTTAACCGAGTGGGATATATTATATATAACAAAGGATTGAGCGTTTAACCTCGGGGTTTCGGATGAGATCTTTGAGAATGGAATGGAGGGTTAACTGGAGCTCTTTGAACAAAACTGCAGTTTGAGCTGGTGCTGCTAGCTTCAACCACCCATCAATGGTGACTGATCCACTCTGTAATGAAAGACTAACGTTTATAAGTGTACACAACAAAACTAAAGATTGAATCTACAAAGACTTTAATGTGATAAACAATACATGATGCTGAACATCGACTGAGCCACCAAAAAGTAGAATGGAGAAAGGAGAAACAATGGTTGTATCTCGCAGATTTACTATTTTCTTTGATTCGACCTATAAGAAACAAAAAAGTTGATTATATTATTTGTGATTAGATATGTTCACAATTTTACACCATAATTTTCACTTTGAAAATCAAACTTAATACGAAGTTAGATCTGAAATTTCTGAGAGGCAAACAAAGATCAGAGGGATAAAAGTGAAAACAAAAGCGTCAAAATTAAAGATTAAAGTGTTACCTTCTCAAGGAATACAAGGAAAGGGTATTGAAACGCTTTGCAGGTTTTGTTAATAGAGGTCGGATGGATATGGACTTCCCTTCTTCCATCATGCCATACTGCATACCGCTGTGTTTGTTTTTCCGGCTTTGCTAAACGATTAACCAATCCTTCTGCGATATTAGGACATAGCCCCACACATAATACAGCCTGTAAAAATTGGACACTGAGCTTAATGTCCTCCACATGGAAAATATCCGAGCAGTAGAGAACCAGATATATGTTACCTTAACAACTTCAGGTTCTTGTGAATACATATTGAAAGGTTGAGTTCTGTCAGAAAACCAAACATCAAGATTCTCCTTCCTTCTCTGCGCGCATTATGAACAGATTTAGTTAGATTAATTGACATTGTATTTCTTTCTTCCTAATCTAATAAGCATGTACCAAAAACTTATCAACAACCATAACAATGTTTTGGTGCAGGTGTTTCCCATGAAAGTGATCACACACATCTTTGATTTTAGGCGTATGCAATCGATCGTTCAGATGTTGTAAGATAAGTTACCTCTTCTGTTTTACTTTTACGAAGATTGATGAGCCCGATGTCGGCAAGTAAAGTGCCAAACTCTATCCTCAGGTCACTGATATTTGTGAAAAAAGCAACACATAAGACACAAATGATGTATATATATTCTGTTACTGTCAAAAAAGAAGTTTCAGGTCCCGCGCGAATAATAAAAAGGTCAACGAACAAGTATTTGAGTTACTGGACAACAAACCAAAACAAGTTAATGCATCGAAGTACGGTGTACCTTATCGTCCGCATCACTGAGCTACTCATAAACTTTGAGTCACAGAATCTCTCTGCAGCATGAATTCCTTCCTGAAAGTTACAAACAAATAAGGCAATGTGACGTCCTCCAGAATTCTCCAGATCACTCATGCTATATCAACCAATACTTAGTACATATTATTTAACGAATTGGCTGCAACAAGAGGCTTAAAAAGATGCATCGCTTCCCAAGAACTTTTGTTTCTAAGAACATTTACCAGAACCATAACAAGCTGTAACATAAAGTAATTCACAGTAAAGCCTATGAAGATCTAATTCTTCATGAATCCTTTTAAAGCTTAAAATGAATATCTCTAGATAACCAGGTTCTTTAAAAACGGGTTGGTTCAGTTTTTGCAACTAAGAGAAATATCCATATGTATCTAACGAACTTTGACCTACAAGGGACAGCTAGTAATGCTCTCTTATCACATACCCTCATGCAGTATCTTCACCCATTTTCTGTAAGCAACCATCATAAGGAGGTGATCAGATTTTCTGTCATTGTTGTTTACGTTACTCGAACTCTCCGGTTATCCGACAAAAGAGGAACTTTCACCCGATCCACGTTTTGCTTCTAAGAAAGAAAAAGAAAACACAAAACATAATGCAACATCATTCACAAAAAGCCAAGTTCCGAAAAAGTGAAAACGTACCTCATCTTTGGGATATATAAATGGGGATTTGTGGCTCAAGAAAGCAGCAATAGAGAAAATATGTGATAAGCAACCAAAAATGGCACCATATAACAGCATTTGTAGTTTTTTAAACGAATAAGATTAAATATGTTGTGAGGACAAGAAAAAAAAACACTATGTTTGAGAAGCAGAGACCGATGCCTCTTTTAGTGCAAAATTGATTTTATGAAACAAACCTTTCCAATCAACACATCAACAGGAAGTTTTGCTAAATGATGCCCAAGAGGTGTCAATGCTTTGTCCCCTTCAATAGCACCGACCTAAAGAAGACATAGTTCATTAAAGAAGGCTTAGCACAGCTTTGGTTGAGAAAACATAGAGTATGTGAGTTCTAGGTATTACAAACTTCTATCCAATACATGTACATTCCTACATGGTACCTTGTGAAACAATGAAACTGCAGAGTTTATAGCACCTTCACTTGGGGGTTCCAAAGCCTGAAGATAGTACGTCAAATAGAGTAAGACGACTGATAATGTTAGTTATTTTTACTGCAAATTGGTAACACTTTCCTTGGATAGAAAAGGCTTAATGTAACCCAAGCCAAGCAATTTGATTTGTAAACACAGTTCTACTAAAGGCACTCGTAGCATCTCAGGAACCTAGCCATCAAGATTGAACCAATGAGTCCAGGGAAAAAAAAACAAGTGACCAAGAAGGCAGGGAAGGAGCAAGCGCCTAAAAGAAAGAAACCTGATAGGGACGCATAAGCTTCTCAAACCTATGGCGTGTGTACAATGAAAACCAAAGTCCAGGTTTGACACGTCCAGCTCTTCCCGCTCTTTGCCTTGCATTTGCTTTAGATATCCAATCTTCCACCATGCTTGATAATTTCTGTGATGATAAAATAATTAAGCACCAAAAGATGACACCTTCCGTACAAGGAAAATATTAACTGATTCACTCTAGCATTTGTAATACCATTTGTGGATTATAGCGGTTTTCCTTGTGTTTGCCACTGTCAATCACATACACCACATCGTCCATTGTTATACTGGTCTCTGCAATATTTGTTGCTACGATAACCTGAACATTATAAGTGATGCAAAAGATGAATCAGACCGGGTAAATGTCATATTTTCAATAGGATTATCGCCTTATTTTAAAGAGAAAATTCATGAAACTCTTTCAACTATATCATTCCAAGTTTTGTGAGTGTTATTCTCAACAAGTCATAGACTAAATTATTTTTTTTTTCTTTTCATGAACAAATTCACAATATCTGTAATGAAGACAAAAACCTTTTGCCAATCCGAAGGTGTTAAGGAAAGAAGTAGTGCATGGAAAAAAATTACTTTAACCACAAGTTAAAGTTTGCATATCACATAAACTCATTTAGTAGTTGATAACTAATAAGGAAACAAAACAGTTGCCCGAGACAGATAACAAGTCTTGTAACACGGTAATCCTAGAGGCTAGGGCCCTTAACAGCTTTAGATTATTTTCCAATAAGAAAAATGCAAAGACGTAAAGATAAAGCCAATAAATTTGCTCACTGGGAACACACGGAGTAACTGACTGCTAACACAGACTCAAAGTCGAGAGCAAGGAGGACAGGAGAAGTAACAGAATATATAGATATCACACGAGATTACCTTCCGTATGCCTTTTGGGGGGGCGCATAAACACCTTTTTCTGTTCTGTATGTGCAACAGAGAATGCAGAGGCAGAAGCCAATCTGTAGTAGGTCCACGAAAACTATGGGAAGTAGCTAACCTATTTAGTAACATGTTAATTTCTGTCATTCCCGGTTATAAACCAAACAAATTTCAAGCTAAGGCGACAGACAAGATGATTGGTTCTCAATTAACACGTAAGATCTCAGTATTAGCTTACAGGCAAGAATACAAGAATGGCTCCTTCCTCATAACTGGTATCAATGTGGCATATAAACTCTTCAAGAAGCTTGTAGTCAATGATATCGTCATTTAACCTTTTCTGCACAGCACTTGCAAGAAATTTGGACTCAGACGTTAAGAGAAACAAAATATCAAAATGGAAAGGCAAAGTACCAGATTTTCTTTTGTGCGATCACTGTAAGATTCGTAATTACTAGAAACGTAAGTAGAGTTAAGACAGTCCTCCGTAACCAAATAATTGTCGCCCCAGCCAGCCAACATAGGATTCTTCTTTCGACCACGGACCTTTACAGAACCAAGCTACGGACAGTTAAATCCATAAATAATATACACTATCTGAAGTTTGTACAATACAATCTAAATGAATTTTTCAGTATGGCATCAGTAGCATCCAAATTTCAGAATTCTATATCACATGCAAACAAAAGTTACTGACATATTAACACCCAAATAAATCATATTTTGGATTGGATACAAAATATGTACCTCGTCTTTATTGGATGTATCAGATCATAGAGAAGCAGGAGAATCTGGAGCCAGAAGGTATCTAGTCTTCTCATAAATCTCTTCCAGAAAGTGATAAGTAACCGGGTGCATTCGTCCTTGAGCTGTAAGTACAGGACATTGCCCAAAATATCTCGGGAATTGACTTGCATGTACAGTAGCAGACCTGGAAAAGGTTATCAGACGCATGAATACATATAATGTTACTTCCTATGAAGAATTCATATGAATACAAAAACCTAAAAATACGTACATAAGGATAACTTTCAGTTTATGCGATGACTTATCGCAGGATTGCTTCTCAATCAGTCGCTTCAAAATGATGAGAAGAAAATCACTCTGAAAAGGTAATAGGAAAATTAGTTTTTCTCACATACAAGGTTATTCTAAGAATTAATCATGAAAAGAAAGAGTTTATTTTAACAAAAAGAGTGAAAGGCCTTTTCTCAATCAGTCGCTTCAATGTGTTTATTTTGCTTAACAATGATGCTAATTAATATGTATTCATACAAAAATTTAAGGTTATTATTAATGATATTTACATTCTTGGCAAAAATGAACTCTCACCTTAAGAGCCCTCTCATGCACTTCATCTACTATAATATGTGTAACATCTTTCAAGGTTTTATCCCCCTGCAAGCAAACAGAAGTGAGATTTGCTGATTGTGAATTGATAGTATTCTCCACAAACTTAGCGACTTATTTAATCATAAACAAAATTTTTGCAGCTAGCTGATATACTAGTAATAAAAAAATTCATGACAAGCAGTCAATAGATTCTTCTTTTACTACCCTTTGATGCAAGCAACTACACAATTTCCCCCTCTATCCAAATCCCGGAATGCTTGTGCAACAAACTGAACTATCTCTCAGTATATTAAATTGCTAATAGAAAATTAAAATAATCAATTGTTTTCACAAGGGCTGACAACCAAAATAGTGGACATACCGCAAGTCTCCTCAGTAGAATGCCAGTAGTACAAAACAGCAGCCTTGTATTGTCACTCGTGAATATTACTCAAAATAAAAACCAGGCATATGTTACGACCAGCTGAAGATAGTAACAAATGCAACCATATGCATTAGTGAAGCCAAAAATGCAACATGCAAGATAATGAGATTTTCTTTCAAATCATGTTCACAGAAGGCGAAAAGTAACATTCATGAACAAATTTATGAATTCCAAAACATAGACCAAATGAAGAAATGTTTAAAATTATGAGGTAGACCTTGCACTTTGATGACGAACTTGATAACCATCCAAGGAGTCACCTAAGCCTGGAGGAGATTCACAGCGCTCATCAGCAACTTTTTGGGCAACAGAGATAGCCTCTTGGTTTAAAAAAGCGTGCTAAGGCGTCGCTAAGGCGTGAGGCGACCTTTGTTTGGGGGTTCACCGCCTCGGAGTCGTGAAGCAAGGCGAATTCAAGAAAGCGTCGCTTCAACCTCGCCTCGAACCGCTTTGGACGCCTCACGCTTCATCACGCTTCGTTGCTTAGGTGACTAAAACCTATTTTACATTTAAAAAAAAAGGAATTATGATTGAGATCATATTTACTTTCTATTTATGGTTCCAAAACATCAATGTACGTGAATTGGCTAATTGATTTCTTTACTTTTTTGAAAAAAAAATTTTTTTACGACTCTTGCACTGTCCAAGTCTCTCTTTCTCCTTGCACTTCTCCTTCTACAAACCTTTTGGTTCTTGTTTCTGCTCTGTTTCAAATCTCTCTACTCTTTTCTTCTCACCATGTCTACTTCAACTAAACAAATGGATCCAGCAAGAAAATATGCAACTGCTGATGCTAAGAAATTAGGTTGCTGGATATGTAACTTTTGTGGTAAAACCATGAATGGTGGAGTTTTAAGGGTTAAACATCATCTGGTTGGAGGCTTCTCTACTGTAACTCTCTGTCCTAAAGTCACTGATCATGTGAGGGAAGAAATCAAAGCCTTCCTCTTAAACAAGGCTAATGCTAAAGCTGCTCTCCAAATGCAACAACCAGCCTTTGATTATGATGAAGAAGTAGAAGAACCACGCCCATCTCAGCCTAATCTGAAGAAACGTAAGGGTCCTATGGACAAGTTTGTTGCTCCTACTCCTCCTGATGTCTTGAAAGGAAGAAAAGACAGAAAAGATATTTTTGGAGTATGTGATAAAGAAGAAAGGGACAATGCTTGTAGAGCTATTGCAAAGTGGTTCTATGATGCAGCGATTCCTTTCAATGCCGCCAACTATGACAGTTTCAAGGAGGCACTTGAATTAGTAGGTCGATATGGTTCTGGTTTTAAGCCACCAAGTATGTATGAGCTGCGAGTTCCTTTCTTGATTAAAGAAGTTGAGGAAGTTGAGAATCAGCTGGTGGAACACAAAACAGAATGGGCAGCAAAAGGTTGTTCAATCATGTCTGATGGATGGCGTGATTCAGTTGTTCAAAAGGACATCATCAACTTCCTTGTTAACTCTCCAAAGGGATCAGTTTTCATCAAATCAGTTGATGTTTCAGAGGCTGTGAAAGACGCTAACTTGCTGTTTAGCATGCTTGATCGTATGGTTGATGAAGTTGGAGAGGCTAATGTTGTCCAAGTGGTAACTGACAATGCATCAAACTATGTTAAAGCTGGTAAGTTTATTTCTGTCTAATCTTTATGTGTTTTTGATTATGTAGTTATTATGAATCTAACTGAATATTTTATTCTTCTAATTCGTAGGGAAACTGCTAATGGCCAAAAGACCTCATCTATATTGGCTTCCTTGTGCGGCACACTGCATTGATCTCATGTTGGAGGATATAGGAAAGATTCCTTCGGTTAAGGCTACAATAAGAAGCTGCATCTTCATGAATGGCTACATCTATGGTCATACATCTATGGTGAATATGATGAGAAGGTTCACAGGCCAGAGAAATCTGCATAGACCAGCAGTTACTCGTTTTGCTACGTCATTCATCACACTTGGCCAGTACTACCACCACAAAAATAACTTGAGAAAGTTTGTAACTTCTCAAGATTGGAATGATGCAAAGTGGTCAAAAGAAGCAGGAGCAAAGAGGGTGAAACAAATCATTCTGCAAGAGAGCTTCTGGAGAAATGTTCTTTATGCAATCAGGTTGACTGAGCCCTTAGTTAAAGTTCTTCGATTGGTAGATGGGGAGAGAAAACCAGCTATGGGGTATATTTATGAAGCAATGGATAAAGCCAAGGAAAAGATTTCTGAAAACTTACTGTGGAAAGAAGATCAGTACAAGCGTGCTTTTGAAATAATTGATGAAAGATGGAACTGCCAGCTCCATCACCCTTTGCATGCTGCTGGTCACTTTTTGAATCCTGAGTTTCAGTACAAAGGACCTGAAGTGAATTGTGAAGAGGTTATGAGAGGATTATATGACACCATTGAAAAGTTGGTTCCTGAAGTTGCAACTCAAGATCAGATACTTAAAGAGCTGGATTATTTTAAGAGTGCTTCTGGACTCTTTGGCCATCCGATGGCGATAAGACAAAGGGAAACAAAGGCACCAGCTGAGTGGTGGTTGTCTTATGGAGCATCTACTCCAACACTTAGAGATTTTGCTGTAAGAATTCTAAGTCTCACGTGTAGTGCAACAGGCTGCGAGAGAAATTGGAGTGTATTTCAGCATATCCATACCAAGAAAAGGAATCGCTTGACCCAAAAACGGTTGAATGATATGGTTTTTGTTAAGTACAACCGTGCTCTTCGACGTCGTTACAATCTGAAAGATACAATTGATCCCATTGACCTAGAAGAAATTGATGAGGGTAATGAGTGGCTGGTAGGAACAATGGATGGAGAATCTGCTGATGGTGTTGATCTAGTATTTGAAGATGATGATTTACCATGGGAATTGGTAAGCAAGGCATGTGGAGCTAATGAGCCTAGTTACACTACTAGAGGAACTACAAATAGGAATGAAAGAGGAAAGAATTCATCCACAAGCTCAACTCCAAGTCAAAAAGCTTCTCAAAGGCCATCTCAAATGATGTTGATTGATGAGGATGATGACAATGAAATTGAAGAAGATGTTGAAGCTGGGGCTAATAAGTATGTGGACGTTGATGAGTATGTAGGCAGCGAAGATTTTGATTCTCTGTTTTAAGATTTTGTTGGTTTGATTTTCTGTTTTAAGACTGCTGGTTTGATTCTCTCTTTTAAGACTTTGCTGGTTTGATTCTCTGTTTTAAGATTTGCTGGTATGATTGTTCTGTTTTTTGAACACTTTGTTGGGATTAATTTTTCTGTTTTTTGAACACTTTGTTGGGATTAATTCTTTATTTTTAAGTTTTAATTGTTTAGATAATTACAAAGAACAGAAGAATCTGAATGATTTATATGTTCTAACCACTAATCTTACGTACAAGTTAATATAACGCTTTAAGTTGGCGAAGCGTTCCGAAGCGACGCTTTAGCGTTGAGGCGAGCTTGAGCTTTCCATCGCCTCAGGGGTTGAAGCGCTTTTTTAAACCAAGGATAGCCTAAAACCATATGACATCACTTAGCTTTGCAGATGTAAAAGGATCAATAAGAGTTAACAGATCGCAGTTTGTAATCAGTATAAACAAAAAAAAAATCCTGAAAACATGACTTCTGAACACCGAGATACTCACTGCCATCACCCATGGTTGTGTGCATATAATATTACAGTATCCACCATGCCCCGAATCAATCATATCATCCAATATGTATTGAGGAACCTGTTGATAAGGTTTCAATTAGAAAGATAAATTCACCAGAAGAAGAATAATCTTATCAACACTACATAACATAGTCAACAGACGGGATAAAACCTGTGTAGTCTTTCCAGAACCTGTTTCTCCACATACCACCAAGACATCTTTTTCTTTCAGATGGTGCAGTATGTCATTTTTTTTATTTCTGATATAGGAAGAGCATCTCTAGTTTTCAACATATTCTACAAAAGAACAAAAGGATTACTAGTGAAAGCAGTAGTAACTGGAATGACCTAACTAGTGAAGCTTTAAACATATAACCTGGAAGTGTGAAATTAGCTACATTCTTTACAGTATTTAGAGCCAGTGAAGCTTTTATACATATAAGATACTTATGTTCAAACATCAACAAGAATATTTACCTTGTACTTCTGCGTTTTCTTATTATTTTCCTGTCTTCGTTTAAGAGAAGAACATACAGCTTCCATGGAAATATTTCCTGTAAATATCATAGACAAGATTATACTTCCTGCTCGCGATTATGGCAGTAAAATCCAGGGTTTATAAAATTTAAGTAACAGATACGATCTCTGACAAACTGTATCCAAGTAACATACTTTTAGCTCTATGGTTGGATTTGACAACATTCAAGTCGTCGCTCTCTTTGACGCATGAGTCTACCAGCGGAATTACCCCGTGCATGCCATTCGGCAAAGCGGTCAAGGTGAAATTGTGTGCCTCAAGCAAGCTGTCAACAAACTTTTCTCTTCGTTCTTCTTCTCTGCTTTGTATACCCAATGATTCCTCTGTGAAAGCTCAAAGCAACTGTTTTAGAGTGATTACAATATCACAAACATCTAAGGCAAGAACATATGAATGCTAATAACTCCTGACCTAGTGAGATGAGTTTGTTTCAAATGGGACAGGCAAATATCAACTTAAACAGAAGCTATGATAAACTAGGTCAATGATTCAAAACTTTTAAGGACATAGCTGGATGTCTCATTGAATGTTGTTTAAAAAGAAGAAGCAAATTTACAAACTCACCTTGTTTCCAGACCAAAACAAGAGAGGCATAAGGCTCAGTTATTGCAGAGTGAACAGGCAAATCAGAAAAGAGCTTATGAAGAGCAAATGACGCAACTCTGTTTTGTGCATCCTGTCACACACACGTGCAAAATAATTGGTTAGCTGATTATATGGTACAACATATTTCTTTCTAGCTGTCCTAATTTATTTTACTCAGAAGCTCGCAGCATTTTTAATTTACAAATCAAGTGAGTACCTCGATAGATGCAAAATCCTCAACTTGATGAGAACGTTTAATAGTTACCAAACCTCCAGCTTGTCTGCTTTTACCACATCCACTGGATTTACACATAACGCTTATAGTATATGAGAACTTGCTTCCTTCCCAAGTTGCTTTATTGAACTTTGGTGCTTCCCACCCTGACTTTTGGCAGAGACGATGAAGCAATGCCTTTGGGATCTTTTGTGCTTCACCCTGTAAAACTTGTACATGTTAAACAATCTGACAAAGTAATCAAGCATATTTTAAAAACTGAGTAGAACATTATTCGAAGTCAACTGCTTAATCTTAAAGTCAGCATATGTGACAAAGTAACAAATAGAAGCACGCAAATGCTCAATAAAAAAGCATCAAAGACCACCTACTATTTCCAACAGTAATTCGAAAAGCTAAATGGTATTTCTCATGTGATCTTGTGACGTGAAGAGATACCTTCTTCCAGATACCCTCCAGCTTTCCAAGATTTTTCTCATCCCGTAGTTCTCTCATAATTTCCTTCTTCTGTCGTCCCAAGAGTTCATGAGGTGAAGGTTCATAAGGCGGAACATCTTCTGAGAACAAATCGCCAAGCTCCATGTCATCAAATATATCATGTGATATAGCTAATTCTTGTCCTGGGGAACTTAAGGGAAGAGCTTTAGGTTGAATTTTCTCAGAACTACGGCTTCCAACAGGATTTGCATCCAGGTTCATGTCATCTAACAGCTGAATCGAGAGAGCATCAGCATTTACTGACTCATGAACGTCATCACGCTTGGGGGGTTTTACTTCTTTTTCTGTAGCGTCTTCAAAAGCTTGTTCACGCAGAAACTCAGATTCCAACATTGCTTCTGATATCCCTGCAAAACATATACAGATAGCTCATGACTTACTGCACCAAGTCATGATTGACAGATTGATTACTAAAAGGAAGTAAAACTTAAACAACACCAGACAATTCTTGCTTGAGCTTGCAAATGGCTAGGCCTGCTTGCTTCTGTCTGCTTGTATCACCCTTCTGCTTTGCTTTTACAGCATCAGATCTTTCCAAACAATATTCTTCAGCAATCACATCGAAAGGCCTTGGACCAGATACCTAGTACGGGGAGTAATAATACATCACTACATAGGCGAAATATAAATTAATAGAATATTTCCAAAGCTTTCAAGTATTCTTTAGTTCTCTAAAAAGTGACAGTATTGTCTATCATATCATACAATAGAACTGCATGGGTATAACAGTAGAGTACCTCCTCAACGTCCGAAGATTCCATTTCTTCCTGAAAATTTTAATTCAAATATGTAATTATTGTTTTGTTTTTGCTCTTGAGAAAAATGATTGCAAGTATTTATAAGTACTTCTTCCAGTCTTGTCCTGTACTGACGAATCCAGTCAGCTTGAGATGAATGGCAAGAACTAAGTGTATCTTCTTCATCTCGCCTTCCCTTCACTTGAACTAAAACTTCAGACTCCTCCCGTTTTTCCTGGACTGAAGGTACAAGCATCAATACACAACATTTAAAGAGTTAATCAGCGTCATGTGACACATACCTTTGTGGGAAGATTCAGCAGGCTGGTTCCAATCTTTCCTCTTGGTCGATATCACACTCACAGAACCTCCTGTTTCAACAATACGAGTGTATAACCATTAATGCAACACAAACAGTTCGCAGAGGATATTACAACATATCTGTAGTAGGAAAACGAGAAGCTCCACACGAAAACCATAATGGCAACTCGTGACTCGGAAAGTTCAAACAGAGCCAATCAAGTGCACTCTCAAACGTCGCACCATCCTTAAACACAAACACACACAGCGTATCAAGAATCGCCCAGAAAAATGGAGAAAATTTACTGAAATCCTAACAAAAATGGTGAGAGTTACTCTGAGAGAGGAGAGAGTGGAATTCAATCTGATCATTTGAAAACTCTTCGCAAGAGAGTTTCCCGTAGAGATTAATGAGTTTCTTACAGGAGCCCTAACCGGAGAAGCGGTCCGGCGAAAGCTGAGGAGGAGCCGTCGCAAGCTGTCCTCGTCCTCCGGAGAAATCAGAAGCTTTGGGACTTTAGATGGTTTCTTGTGGCTCGAATTCGGTATTGATGAAGTATAAGCTTTGCTGTTGGTTTGATTCTTCTGAGGTTTCTTCTTCGGTGCCATTTCTCGTCGTACGATCAGTCAGAGAAGAAGGAACTGTTCATTTTCCAGTTTTCGAGTTTTTTTTTCTTTTTTAGGGCTTTTGGTTTCGAGCCAAAAGTTTGAATTGCATTTTACCTTTTGCCCCTTCAACTATTTTTACCTTTTAATATTTCCCTTAAGTTTTTTACCGTAACAATGTTATGATTTTATTATCCTTTTCAAATTTCTGAAAGAAATCACAGGAACTGATGAAAAGAAAATAAAAATTACCCCAACAAAAAATATAAAACTTAAACACGATAACTGAAACTAGGCATATGCGTTCAGATAAGTATCCGTTCAGATTTGGGTCGGATATTTTAAATTTTCGGGTGCTTCGGTATAGAAGTCTAGAACCCGTTCGGGTATTTTTACATATCGGATTGAGTTTGGATATTTTTAGTCCGGGTTCAGATTATTTTAGTTCAGGTTCGGTTATTTCAGATCGGGTTCGGATATTTTAGATTTTAGAAAAAAGATATCAAATTTCTCATTACTCAAGTTTCGTATACTTAAAATTTTGCAGCTAACTTAACTGATTTTTTTAAATCTTTAATAGTTGAACGATTAATAGGTTTGAAAACAAAATTTTAAAAATAGAAAAACACTAATTTAGTTGTTGTTTTGAGAATTTGAATCCAACTTTGTTAATGCATGAAACAAGAAGCTTGACATACATTTTAAGTGAATTGACAAATCACTTTGTTCGCAACTATAAATATTTTGAATAAAATGAGATAAATAAATTAGAAATATATGGTAAAATATACCTATGTTCGGTTATCTTTGGATATTTGTTCGGGTTCGGATATCCAATCTCTCCTAATTTAATACATGTTTAGATATTTTGCTACTTCGGTTAGAATTTTGGTTTGAGTTTTTCAGGACGATTTTGGATTCGGTTATCGGCTAATATGCCCAGCCCTAATATAAACCTTTACCGTTTTTCTTATAAGATGATTACTAAATTATTTCCCTTAGTTTTCCTAGAAGAAGGTTATTCATACAAATCTTTGATTGAAAAGTTAGAAGAACTCATTTTACCAATAAAAAACGTTATGCAATGGCAAATATAAATGCAAGTTTCGTGGACATTGATAAGTTATTGTTGGACTTTAATTAATTAAAGGAAGCAATGTTTAAAACAAAACGTGTCGGTTATGAGTCAACATATGTGTTGATTAAAAGGCACCGCTTGAGTTAATGCATGCGTTGATTAAAGGCACCATTTGAGTCATTATATAAAGTGATCAAGTGCAATACGAGAAGGAGAGGGAAGAAGGAGAGAAGAGACAAGATTACTTAGAATCAATTGGATTTAATCTTCTTCAGTCCCGTAATAGGTTTTTGAAAGAAAACTCAAAGTAAAGTTTGCTAGGGTCTCGGTACGGGTGTGTTGTACGGAGATCGATAGTTGTATCCTCAAGATAGACGCCTACGAAACTACATACACCATTGTAGGGGCGAAATTATGTCTTAGGAGATTGCTTAGGCGAGCCTCTATCAAACCACAATCGGTTAAGTTGTGAGAAGAAGAAACATAAATCGAGTAAGATTTATAAAAGTCCATAAACTGAGTACGTGAGACTGATTTGCATTTGTACTTTAGTTTAACAATCTAAGACCGAATTTTCCTTTTGTTCTTTTCAAAGAAAGCAAGATGGATCAATCTACTGCAATTGTGAAAAGTCACATAGAGAAGCCTTTTGTTTTCCAAGGAGTGGATTTCAAAAGATGGCAACAAAAGATGTTGTTTTATCTCATGACACTGAATCTGGCACGGTGCTTGACTTCTGAAGGACCAGAGTTACCTGTAGAAGGTGATATCCCTGATGAAATCGCTAAATCTTCAGAGGCATGGACGCAAAATGAGTTTTTGTGCAAGAAATTATATATTCTTAAAGCTTTGAATGATTCTCTCTACGATGTTTAGCATATATTCCAAACTTCAAAACAGTTGTGGGAATCATTAGAGAAAAAAATACAAGTTTGAAGTTGCAAGCGTTAAGACGTTCATCAAGGGAAGGTTCTTAAACTTTAAGATGAGTGACACTGTTTCTATGGTGAAACAAGTGGAAAAAAATCCAAATCATTGCTCTTGAAAGATATGGGATTGGTTGTTAATTCTTGGAATTATGGTTAAACAAGAGTCATATGGTTATTCACCTACTCATTCTCATTATGGGGAAAAAATTAAAATGACAAGTCAAGACGTATAAGACGTAGACATGCATGACAATTTCTTTCCAATTGGGTAACAGTATTGGATTACATTAGATCAAACGATAACCTGACTGATCCTTTGACTAAAGGCCTATCTAAAAAGCAAGTTTTTTTTCATTTCGAGGGGAATAAGTCCCAAGCCAACATAATGAGTCATCACTTGATGGAAACCTAACCTAGCAACATTGGAGATCCCATGGTCTAGATTCAATAGGCAAACTAGTTGAGGAAGACTAAAGACGTTTTACACATTTCTCATTCTTATGAAATAATAATGTGTATCCATTAATGATTAAGGGTTGAATAATTTACTCTTAATAATGTTAATATCTTTTGTAGAAGAGAGATAGAATGGATTATCTTTAACTAATGTTACCTATATGGGAGTGGTAACGGGTCGCACCTATGAGAATTGATATGGCTAAATTCTCTAGAGCTCTCACGAAGTCAGGATATGTTCATGAACAAAATGAACACAACCATATAAACTAGAAATGAGCTGATGAGATATGTGTTTCACTTATTGTCTAGGTTTACTATAAAATGTGGTTAATTAAAGACTATAGTTCATTACCCACAAAGTAAATCCGATAAGTTGTTACTTGGGAAGGTTCAAGTCCAAAAGACATCTTTTCCTATGCATATTGATTCTACTTTATCAGATATATTTGAACTTATTTTCTATTCAAATGTGGAGTATTTTGAGTTTGAATAGAAAATGTGGGGTATTGTTGGAATTTAATTAATTGAAGGAAGCAATGTTTAAGACAAAACGTGCCGATTATGAGTCAACATATGCATTGATTAAAAGGCACCGCTTGAGTTAACGTATGCGTTGATTAAAGGCACCATTTGAGTCATTATATAAAGTGATCAAGTGCAATACGAGAAGGAGAGAGAAGAAGGAGAGAAGAGACAAGATTACTGAGAATCAATTGGATTTAATCTTCTTCATTCCTGTAATAAGTTTCTGAAATAAAACTCAAAAATAAAGTTTGCTAGGGTCTTGGTACGGGTGTGTTGTACGGAGGTCGATAGTTGTATCCTCAAGATAGACGCCTACGAAACTACACACACCATTGTAGGGGCGAAATTCTGTCTTAGGAGACTGCTTAGGCAAGCCTCTATCAAACCACAATCGTTTAAGTTGTGAGAAGAAGAAACATAATTATTTCGTAACTGGTTATAAGGGTTTATAAATCGAGTAAGATTTATAAAAGTCTATAAACTGAGTACGTGAGATTGGTTTGCATCTGCACTTTGGATTAACAAGAAGAACTCATTTTACCAACTCTCTACTCTTTACTAATATTGGCATTGTAGACATTTGGATAAGACTTGAACTGATTTTAAGTATAAACAAGTAGTTGGCAAGTCAAATTTTCATGGAACTTAGTATGGTCATGTCTTCACCTTTACACAACGGTCATCAAGTCTCTTCCCACTATAATTTGTTGTACAAGTAAACATACCAAACCTATATTACATTATCATCCAAACAGAACAATACGACCAATACAACACTTTCTTCTCTATCAATTGTTCCGCTGTGTAAAGGGAAGGGATGGAAGAAAATAAACAAGTTGAGCAACATCATGTCGACACTTCTCATCCTTTTACCTCGGTAAAAAAGCAGTTGCCACATTTGGGCAACGGATAATGCTACCATGAAAATTCAAATCCTAAACTCTAAACCGGTGAGTCCTATTGCTAGTCCTAGCACTTGCCAGACTGCTAAACTGGTAAGTACTAGCATCAGCCAGATTGCTAAGCCGGTAAGTCATATTGCTAGTCCTAGCATCAGCCATACTACTAAACCGGCTAGTCCTATTGCCGCTAGTTCTAGACTCAGCCACACAGCCCACACTGCTTCTTTGTCATCTTCTCCACGGAACCAGCGCATTTCCTTGCCTTATTCTCCTCAAGGTTCGAAAGAAGAATTCATGGAAGTTTTGAAGAAGCTTGAAGCTGAGATAACAGAAACAAAGACCGAGGTGAGGATGTTGAAAGAGAGAGTCTTATTACGTTCAAGCTTTCTTGGGAGAGAAGAAGGAGAATACTATCAAAATATCTCTTATTGATTAAAATGTAGAATTACATGTATATATAGTCAGCTGTACAAGAGTGTAAATAAACGGACTACCTAACCAAACCATTAAACCGGATACTATAAACCAATAGACCCCCTCAAGATGAGCTTCCAAAAATATTATAAAGACTCATCTTGGACATAATGTGATTGAACTAATGCGGGAACAGAGGTTTGGTCATAATGTCAGCCACTTGATCAGCTGTGCGTACATGAAGTGTTCTGATAACTTTCCTATCAAGCCAGTCTCAGACAAAATGACAATCATTCTCGATATGTTTAGTCCGCTCATGAAAGACTGGGTTAGTGGTGATATAAATGGCAGCAGTACTATCTGAAAACATGATAGGAGTATGAACACGAGGTACCTCAGGTCATTCATCAACTTAATGAGCCAAATCATCTCCTTGGAGGCGTTAGAAAGAGCATGGTATTCTGCTCCAAGTGTTACAATATATCAAAGGCACTGTGGGACAAGGGTTATTCTACTCAGTGAATCAAGACTTGACTTTGAAGGGTTTTGCTAATGCTGGCTGGTCTTCTTGTTGTGATAGTAGATGATCCACAACATGCATTTCAACCCTTGTCCCACAGTGCCACTGCATTAAGATGAGGAGATCTTGGAGCAGAAGAGTACTGACATAATTTGTTGACAACAAAAGTGTTTTAGAATATAATGTGATAAAAGAAATATAATTATTATTTAGGGTTTAGAGTGACTCTTTCCCACTCTTTTGCGAGTATAAAATAGTCATAATATTTATCAAAGGTTTGCTATCACATTCGTTTTGTAACTAATTTGCAACTCAAAAATGATTATTTCTACTACCATCGTAATTTTTTTCATAAACTTTTTTTCATAAACTATTCAAATTATATAATTCTCAATTATGTTACTATACTAGTGGTTTGCCAGCGCTACGCGCGGGGCGGCTGTCTATTGTTGTAATTTGTTTTTTTTTGATGTAGCATATCTTGATTGGTGGATGGTATTTTGAAAGTTATAGTTATATGTTAGATGATGAACCAATATTTGTATCCATGGTGTTGCTACTGGTTTTATGTTTTAAGTAGTGTAGGTAGATAGTGAGAAAGTTGTGAATTATATAAAATAGTCCCGGCATTTGTAGTTTAATTTTAGGAAGAATCTTATTTTTTTGTCATGTATTATTTGTCTTTATTGATGTTATTTGTTTTTATATAATAAAATAATAGTGTGAATAAAAAATATTTATTAATGAGGATAAATTATTAAATTTTTTTCTTGAAAATGAAAAAATAAAGTAGAAAATACTACACAAATAAAATTGGAAATTAAAACATGATATATCACGTTGGTAAATCAAGTTTGGTATAGGCGGACTTGTTGATTCCTCAGTTACTAGACAGAAGAAGGAAATCAGAAAGTAATAGAACAAGACTTGGATATGCGAAACTTCAGTGAGATTGAGTCGTTGAGAAGTTTTTGAAGAGTATCGCAGATAGATAAGAAGGGTATGGAATACTGTAAGGGAAATCATTCTTGGAATAAGTGTGTGTGTGTGTATTTGAGAGTGGCACCCTTGGTCTGAATCATGTTAGCGTGATTGATCGTGCATGTTCTTGTTTGATTGTTGCACGGTTAATCAAGTTGACATTGACCAGACTGAAGATGTTACCTTCACGTATGGCACATTGTTGGGGTCAAAAATGGTTACGATAAATTTAACATTAAAAACGTCCGAGAAAGAAAATAAGAATTCCTCTGAAGAGTACTTTTCGAAATAGATTCTTCCTTACGAAAAAGCTTTACGGAAGAAAGAGTCGAGATGTCCGACGAAAGCTCGAAACAGGTCGTTACGCAGCGACCGAATGTCCGTCCCGCTCGGTCGCTACGTTGCGACCGAGCTCGAGCCAAAGCTCGGTCGCTACGTAGCGACCGAGCGATCGTCCCGCTCGGTCGCTACGTAGCGACCGAGCTCAAGCCAAAGCTCGGTCGCTACGTAGCGACCGAGCGCTCGTCCCGCTCGGTCGCTACGTAGCGACCGGGCTCGAGCCGAAGTTCGGTTGCTGTGTAGCGATTGAACTCTTCCGGACATCGACAAACATCAATCCATGCATTCTCGTCAAATCTTCGAACGCTATCTCCCAAAGACCGTAGCAAGCTCAGTCCACGTTTTCCGCCATTCCAACTCATCGATCAAACTTCGCAGATGAGAAACCGCGGAAAATTCGTAGTAAACGTGTCGAGTCGGAAGACGGCCCAAAGGGACCTAAAACACGACTCGAGGCCCATCCTATGATTTCCTAACCCAAAGCCTGTAAACCGCAGCACGGTTTACGCTTGGCCCACAAGGAAGGATAAATGTCAAGTTTCCGTGGATAAATACGGAAGTTTTGAAGATAATTGTGAAGATCGGAAAAAATAGAATATCTCCATTTTTATGCTATGACGGCTTAAGGGCAGAAGAGTAAAGCGTAAACCGACCTTGGAGCTAGTATATAAGGAGTCCTAGGCGAGGAGCATGGGGAGAGAACTTTTTCAGAGCAAACTTAGCACTTAGAGCAATTTAGGCAATTTTCCGTTTTTGTTATTTCGAGCTGCGACTCAATTAGGTTTAGCCGTCTTAGGGTTGCTAGAACTAGGAATCTCGCCGACAGCTCTCGAGCCAAGGCTTATACCTTGTTGTAAACGCTCATACGCAAATTCGGAATAAGATCTTCTTTGCTCTCTTTTTCGATTTCTTATTATTTATCGTTGTTATTCTCGTGTTCTGATTGCTTGACGTGTGGTAATTAGCAGATATTCGGGTCCTCTGGGAAATTAGGGTTTTGCTAGTTTCCTTATTTAAACGGAAATCGACAGTGCGAATTTCGTTTCCCACAGTTTGGCGCTAGAAGGAGGGGGACACACGGATCAATCTAACCCGCAAAAACCACTCAACGATCAGGACCGGTATGCAAGATTCGACATGCTCGAACATTATCTCGTTCAAGGGGGGGAGCAACGATCGATCGAGCCAAACCTCGAAACGACCTCCTTGTTATCGAGTTGACGATTCGAGATATCGACGTCGCTAGAGTGCTAATCGATACCGGAAGTTCGGCCGATATCATCTTCAAAGACACTCTCGAAAAGATGGGGATCAATCAATCCGAAGTCACGGAATGCCCAAGCCCACTGCTGGGGCTTTCAGGGGGAAACAACCATGGCCTATGGATCGATTAATCTCGCTGTCAAAGCCGGAACCGTGACGAACGTCACGGAGTTTCTAGTCGTTGACCGTCCTGCATCTTACAACGTTATCATGGGAACGCCATGGCATGCGCGCAATCCCATCAACCTACCATCTTTGCCTCAAGTTCCCGACCCCTAACAGAGTCGAGGTAATTTGGGGAAATCCTAGAGTTTCACAGGTTTGTTTCGCCGCGGAACTGAAACGAAAGAGACCGATCCTCGAAATCACTCCTAGAAAAGCGGAGAAAAAGACCTCCAGCAAAGATACGCGAAGTCAGGATTCAGCGGAATTCTTCTGGCAGTCTCGCACTATCGCAGCTCTAGATGAAAAACGCGAGCCAACATGCGAACCCGTGGTAACGATCTGTCTCGACGAAGCCGTCCCAGAACGCTGCGTCGAGATTGGAGCCAATCTCCACGAACCTCTAAGGACAGAACTCATAACCTGTCTTAAAAAGAACCTTAATACTTTCGCATGGGCTGCAGAAGATATGCCGGGAATCGAAATTAACATAACATGTCACGAGCTGAATATCGACCCAACGTTCAAACCCGTCAAACAGAAAAGACGGAAGCTAGGACCCGAACGTGCTGCCGCAGTAAACGATGAGGTCGAAAAATTGCTTAAAGTTGGGTCGATAACAGAAGTAAGGTACCCGGACTGGCTCGCCAACCCCGTAGTAGTCAAAAAGAAGAACGGGAAGTGGTGAGTTTGCGTGGATTTTACCGACCTAAACAAGGCATGTCCAAAGGATAGCTTCCCTTTACCACATATCGATCGATTGGTAGAAGCAACAGCGGGCAACGAACTCTTATCCTTCATGGATGCCTTCTCAGGTTATAATCAAATTAGAATGAATCCCGACGATCGTGAAAAGACTGCGTTCATTACCGATCGCGGAACTTATTGCTACAAGGTAATGCCCTTCGGCCTCAAAAACGCTGGTGCAACTTACCAACGACTCGTGAACCGAATGTTCTCCAAACAACTCGGAAAAACAATGGAGGTTTATATCGACGACATGCTCGTCAAATCCCTCAAAGCAAGAGATCACGTGTCACATCTCGAAGAATGCTTTGCACAACTAAATTCCCATAACATGAAGCTCAACCCGACAAAATGTAGATTCACCGTGGCATCAGGGGAATTCCTCGGCTACTTGGTCACATACCGCGGCATCGAAGCAAATCCAAAACAGATCAACGCTCTAATCGAGATGGCTTCACCAAAGAATAAACGGGAAGTCCAAAGACTGACCGGCAGAATCGCAGCACTTAACCAATTTATTTCACGATCAACAGATAAGTGTCTGCCCTTCTACGACGTCCTGCGAGGAAATAAAAAATTCGAATGGTCGGAAGAGTGCGAAAACGCCTTCCAACAGCTGAAGCGTTATTTAGCTACTCCTCCAGTCCTCGCAAAACCCGTGGAAGGGGAACCTTTGTTCTTGTACATCGCGGTGTCAGCAACGGCCGTAAGCGGAGTCCTGATCAGGGAAGAACGCGGGGAGCAGAAACCTATTTTTTACATAAGCAAAACCTTGCTGGATGCCGAATCTAGGTATCCATTGATGGAAAAATTGGCATGCGCGGTTGTAACATCGGCCCGAAAACTAAGACCATATTTCCAATCCCACACAATCGTCATCCTCACGACTTTTCCCCTACGAACGATTTTGCATAGCCCGAGTCAATCAGGCCGACTGGCTAAGTGGGCGGTCGAGTTGAGCGAGTATGACATCGAATACCGACCAAGGACGAGTACAAAATCACAAGTGCTCGCAGACTTCTTTGTCGAACTTCCAACGGGAACAATAACCAATGAGGAACCAAATTCCACCTGGCTCCTCCACGTCGACGGATCCTCATCCAAGCAAGGATCAGGTATCGGAATCCGTCTCACATCTCCAACGAGCGAGATCTTGGAACAATCATTCAGGCTGGAATTCCATGCCTCAAACAACGAGGCCGAATACGAAGCATTAATCGCAGGTCTACGTTTGGCTCACGGCTTAAAAATACGTAATCTCCACGCTTACTGCGACTTCCAGTTAGTGGCCAGTCAATTCAGCGGAGAGTATGAAGCCATAGACGAACGGATGGACGCGTACCTCAAACTGGTCCAAGGTCTATCTCAAGACTTCGAATGTTTCGCCCTTACCCGGATCCCCCGTTCCGAGAATGTCCAGGCGGACGCCCTCGCGGCCCTAGCATCAAGTTCCGATCAAGGACTCAAAAGGGTAATTCCGGTCGAATTCATCGAACATCCGAGTATCGGACCACCAGTCGTCGTCAATCTCATAGAGGGTCAAGACGATGAGGAAGAAGAAATTACGATACCACCACCATCGGAGCAATCTGATTACGGCTGTGATACCCCATGGCTTCAGACGATTCGAGACTACATTGTCGACGGGCAACTGCCCGCCGAAAAATGGGCAGCTCGCAAGGTCCGAACACAGGCCGCACGCTACGTAACAGTGGACGGCGAAATCTACAAATGGAGATTCTCCGGACCACTCCTGACGTGCCTGGAAGGAGAAAAGGCGAGAAAAGTAATGGAAGAAAAACATTCCGGCTCCTGCGGCAACCATTCCGGCGGAAGATCACTAGCCGTGAAAATCAAACGCCATGGATACTATTGGCCAACAATGATCGGAGATTGCGAGAAATTCGCACGAAAATGCGAAAAATGCCAAAGGCATGCGCCAACTATCTGACAACCGGCCGAAGTTCTTTCCTCCATCACATCGCCTTATCCCTTTATGCGCTGGGCCATGGATATTGTCGGACCTCTGCATAATTCAAAGCAAAAGCGTTTCCTACTAGTCCTTACCGATTTTTTCTCAAAATGGGTAGAGGCGGACTCGTACGCAAGTATAAAAGACGTCCAAGTCGAGAATTTCGTATGGAAAAACATCATTTGTAGGCATGGAGTTCCTTACGAAATCGTAACCGATAACGGGTCTCAGTTCATTTCCACCCGATTCGAGGCATTCTGCAAAAAATGGAAGATACGACTCAACAAGTCAACTCCCAGATATCCGCAGTGCAACGGACAGGCTGAAACAATCAACAAGACCATTCTCGACGGACTGAAGAAACGCTTAGAGGCCAAAAAAGGTAGATGGGCCGACGAACTCGAGGGAGTCCTCTGGTCTCACCGTACCACCCCAAGGCGAGCAACGGGAGAAACTCCCTTCGCCCTGGTATACGGCACGGAATGCATGATTCCCGCAGAAGTAGAATTTCCCGGTGTTCGAAGAAGGTTCTTACCCGAACGAGAGGAACTCAACGATGCTATGCTCTTGGATGATCTCGACCTCTTTAACGAGCGCCGGGATCGAGCGCTCATTCGAATTCAAAACTACCAGCACGCCGCTGCGAGATACTATAATTCCAACGTACAGAATCGTAGGTTCAATCAGGGAGATCTGGTCCTTCGCAAAGTCTTCCAAAACACCGCTGAACGAAACGCGGGAAAACTCGGAGCAAATTGGGAAGGTTGTGGGAACCGAAATTCGCACTGTCGATTTTCGTTTAAATAAGGAAACTAGGAAAACCCTAATTTGCCAGAGGTCCCGTATCTCTGCGAGAGCCAACGACAAGTGATCGTATATATGCGGAAATCATGAAAAGATAACAAACGAGTTTAGAGAAAACAGTAGATCTTATTTCGAGTCCGCGTAAGAGCGTTGCGATCATTACAAGGGATCATAAAAGCTTTGGCTGCAATGGCTGTCAGCGAGTTACTTAGTTCTAGCAGCCTAAAAGCTCAAACCTAGTTGAGTCGCAGCTCGATAACAAAAGACAAAAAAGATATATAAAAGGTTTTTGATTGATTTCGGACTGAACCTTGTTAAAGGCTGCCTACGTACCCCTTTCGAGGATCAAGCCTGACGTAGTTCAATTGATAGAGCTGGACAAAAGATCGAACCGCCTGGGCGAGTTCGTCTAGTAATTGAGTGCCAGTCATAGAAACCGAACTTGTCGAGAATAAAGCCTAAAGTTTCTAAGTGCAGAGAATTCCGAATCCAAAAAGCTCCCCTCTGCTCCTCGCCTAGGACTCCTTATATACTAGCTCCAAGGTCGGTTTACGCTTTTACTCTTCTGCCCTTAAGCCGTCATAGCATAAAAATGGAGATATTCCATTTTTTCCGATCTTCACAATTATCTTCAAAACTTACGTATTTATCCGCGGAAACTTGACATTTATCCTTCCTCGTGGGCCAAGCGTGAACCATGCTGTGGTTCACGGGCTTTTGGTTAGGAAAATTCGTAGGATGGGCCTCGAGTCGTGTTTTAGGTCCCTTTGGGCCGTTTTCCGACTCGACACGTTTACTACAAGTTTTCCGCGGTTTCTAATCCGCGAAGTTTGATCGATGAATTAGAATAGCGGGAAACATGGACTGAGCTTGCAACGGTCTTCGGGAGATAGCATTCGAAGGTTTGACGAGAATGCAAGGACTGGTGTCGTATCGATGTTCGGAAAGGTTCAATCGCTACACAGCGACCAAACTTTGGCCCGAGCCCGGTCGCTACGTAGCGACCGAGCGAGACGAGTGCTCGGTCGCTACGTAGCGACTGAGCTTTGGCTCGAGCTCGGTCGCTACGTAGCGACCGAGCGGGATGATCGCTCAGTCGCTACGTAGCGACCGAGCTTGGCCGAGCTCGATCGCTACGTAGCGACCGAGCGGAACGATCGCTCGGTCGCTACGTAGTGACCGAGCTTGGTCGAGCTCGGTCGCTACGTAGCGACTGAGCGGGATGATCGCTCGGTCGCTACATAGCGACTGAGCTTTTGCTCGAGCTCGGTCGCTACGTAGCGACCGAGCGGGACGATCGCTACGTAGCGACCGAGCTTGGCCGAGCTCGATCGCTACGTAGCGACCGAGCGGGACGATCGCTCGGTCGCTACATAGCGACCGAGCTTTGGCTCGAGCTCGGTCGCTACATAGCGACCGAGCGGGACGATCACTCGGTCGCTACATAGCGACCGAGCTTGGCTGAGCTCGGTCGCTACGTAGCGACCGAGCGGGACGATCGCTCGGTCGCTACGTAGCGACCGAGCTTGGCCGAGCTCGATCGCTACGTAGCGACCGAGCGGGACGATCGCTCGGTCGCTACATAGCGACCGATCTTTGGCTCGAGCTCGGTCGCTACGTAGCGACCGAGCCTTGGCTTGAGCTCGGTCGCTACGTAGCGATCGGGCAGGACGATCGCTCGGTCGCTACGTAGCGACCGAGCGGGACGGACGCTCGGTCGCTGCGTAACGACCTGTTTCGAGCTTTCGTCGGACATCTCGAGCTTGGCCGAGCTCGGTCGCTACGTAGCGACCGAGCGGGACGGACGCTCGGTCGTTGCGTAACGACCTGTTTCGAGCTTTCGTCGGACATCTCGATTCTTTCTTCCGTAAAGCTTTTTCGTAAGAAAGAGTCTATTTCGAAAGGTACTCTTCGGAGAAATTCTTATTTTCTTCCTCGGACGTTTTGAATGTTAAATTTGTCGTAACCGTTTTTGACCCCAACAGTTAGCCCCCCAGCCTGTTAGAGTTGTGACTCTAGCGGGCGGATAGATGACTTTGACAAGGTTAAGTGTGTTGGACGAAATTTACATTTAAAATTCCGCGGAAAAAAGTTGTCGAGACGACATTCCGAATCCATACTTCTATAAGTAGTGAGCTCTTGTCATTCATTTTCTTCACACCTTCCCTTCTTCATTCCTTCAAAAACCTCTCTAGTTTCTTAACTTTCCTTTCAACATGTCTTCCTCCCAAGGTGATAAGAAGGATTCTGACGTCGAGATGGGTGAGGCCACTTCTCCGGCTCCGGTTCCAACTTCTCCGGTGGAAGCGCCGGCTTGTGTTGCCGGTCATCTTTCTTTCCGAGAGAAACTAGTTCGTCGCCAAGCCGAGAAAGAATTGGCTCAAACTGGCTCCGAGTTTCCGTCTTCTTCCGCGCAGGTCGTTGCCCCGTGTCATGGGGCCGACGTCGCGGCTCCTCTCCCGCAAGCCCTACCTGCAGGATCTTCCACGACTCCGATCCTCGTCGAGGACAAAGAGAAGGCCGCTGACTCTATGCCTCCGCCTCCAGCCAGAAAAGAAATCGTTCTGGCATTGCGTGCTCCTAGCGCTGTCCTGGCTACTCAGCCTAAGAGTCGGAAGAGGAAACTTGCCAAGAGCGGTGACGGGGAGACTTCGCAGCGAGGTGGGTCGAGCCTAGCATCGGGACTTCGCGGAAAGGTTTGTTTCTTGTTTGAATTCTCGATCGTCTTTCGTGCATTCTTTTCACGGACTTAGTCTTAAGAATTTTTACCGTTCGCAGTTCATATCGTTGATCGATGGGATGATCAGCGAATGTGGTTCTGAGACCATTCGCCTTTCTGGGGAGTTGGCGGAGCTTCAGGGCAGATGGTCCGAAACCAAGGCTATGTTGACGGCTGTCGAGGACTCTCACTCTGCGAAAGTGTCGAAGCTCGAGGTTGCGATAGGAGAGCTTGAGAGGGACCTTGGGAAGACGGCGAGTTCCTTGCTTAAGGAAAAGAAGGCCAGGAAGGCCAAATCCTTGGAGGTGCGTCGACTCCAGCGTCAGATCGAGAGTGACGCGGGACTAGCGCGCCGCGGGGTCCAAGAGGCTACGGATGCCCTTCGTGCGGAGTTTCAAGCTCGTTTGGCGAAGATTTCTGCTTCCCTGGGTTCCCTCGAGTGTATCCGGAGCAGGGATTTCGCTTTGGCGACGATTGAGGGCGGGATGGCCGTGGTTCGGTCGTTCCAAAGTGAGACTCCCCCGACCTTGGAGGCCGAAGAGCCCCGACTGTCCGGCTGCAAGGGAGATATGGCGGCCGAGGATGGAAATTTCAGTCTCATCCTGGCCGACCTGAAATCCGCTTGCTTCCTTCCGACGTGTTCAGAAGACCCAGAGGGGAAAGACCCGATGGTCGGAGAGAACGGAAGCGACGCGGCTCCCGGCGCGGACGAGGCAGCGGGTGAAGAGGGGGCGTAAGTTCTGAGGGTGACTTGGGTTAGATCTCTTGCGAGAGATTTTTTTTTTATGTTTTTATGTTTCGGCCTTGAATGGCCTTGTTTGTATTTCGGGACTGGCCGTGTGTGGCTTTGAATCCCTGCCGCTCCGCGGCTTTCTTTCTATAGTACGATAATCGGATAACGCTTTTTATGAGTTTGTGAATAGTGGGGAGGAAGGTGATGAGTTGTCGTCTCATATCCTTCTTCAATTGTGAAATGTTTCATTCGAGATCTGTTTCGAGAGTTCTTCCGCGAGATGTGAACTCTGCGGGGGTGCTGAAGGTGTCGAACATAAACATAGAGGCATGGTTTAAGAATCTCTTATCTTTCGATATCATGTATTTGAGATGTTAGAGACCAGTGCGCTGGGTTTAGGGCAAGACCTAGGTTTACTTTCGGTTTAAGGATTGTGCGGTGACTAACCAGCTATCGTTTTTCCTGTCGCGATTTCTTCCTGATTCGTATCGATGTAAAGTCCGCGATAGGTTCTCGGCTTATATGACTTGTTTGATACGAACCGAGCATCTCTCCGGAGACCGGAAGTGCTAGACCAAAATTTCGGATTTCTTTTATAGCGCTATTATCCTTGTGTCAGATGTAAGAGAGTCATCTCCGTGAGATGGCTATGTCTGTTTAGGACGTTGAGAGTTTGTTGTGATCAGCAACAAACTTAATGGTAAAAAATACCGTTTCGAGTCTTCGCGAAGAATATTTTTTGAGAAGATGTTAGTGCGTATGACTGTTTGGTCTTCCATGAAGGTATTTTATCGAGGAAGGAAATTTCGTCGAAGAACTAATCTTCAGGCGTCTGCGTCGTCTCGCGATGCTGAAGATTTGTTATTCTTTCGTATGCCGCGTTTCCTGCTTGAAACGTTCGCGGGCTTGAAGATATTTCGCGATGTTGCAAGGGTTTAGTCTTAGCCATGCGTTTGAAAAACATTCTAGTTTGACTACGAATGTTCGCAGCCAAAATTGTTGTTCATGTTTGGATGCTAATAGTTTTATTTGCGATCGAGGAATTATAACTGAGGTGTCGTGTAAATTTGTCCATGGGAACAAGCGTTTTCCTTCATAGTGCTTTGTGAAGTGTTGGCCTTCCGAGATGGATTTCGTGCATTTTTTAGGATGTTTCGTATAGCTCTAGAAGCTTTGTTACGAATTTTTCCTTACATGCCGCGTATTATGGTTAAAACGTTGCGGGATTAAAGTGAATTGTGGAGCGTATTGAACTTGGTCAATTTTCGAAAAGTTTAGATTTTCTGTTAACCGTTTGGTTGTTAGGACTTAGTTTCGTTATGAAGAATTTATCATATGATTTCCGACTGTGGGCTATACGATAATTTAGCATATCATATAACCGATTTTACGAAGGTCGTAAATCAGTGATATGTATACATATGTCAAAGTAGCATTGTTTCTGCGGGTTCTACGAGAAACGTTCCCGCTGTGATTTTGATCTTAGGTGAAAGTTGCTTGGAGTTACCCATGGAGTATTACCGAAGTTTATTTCAATACGATCTAGTCGCGGAACGTTTTTCATAGGTTTTTCGAGAGGATTCTCATGACACATTCGTTTCTTTGAACGAATTGGTCAAAAGTGGATCTAGCTAACCATCGGGAGGAAAGTGCTCCTTTTAATGTGCACGATGCTACATATATTCTCGAGTTTTCTTCGTCGCAAATGTTTACGATGCTTTTCCGTGACTTACTTGGTACAACGGAAACTGAAAGAAATGCTTTGGTGATTGAAGATTTCTCGTAGAAATTTTTAAAACGAAACTGGCTTTCTGAAGCCGGAAAAGGCTTCAATACTTTGGCTAATCGTCGAATTTCAGTTTGATATTGGTACAAGTTTTCTGTACGCATGATTGCGACAAGAAATGATGTATAGTTTTTGAGATTATGTTCATGATCGTCTGGATATGTTGCTAGCGTTTAGACGAATATTAAGATTGTCGTTTGCCTATTCTTGACGATTTGCAGAAGTTTTTTGAAGTTTGGGAGTATACGAGTATAGTATGCGTACCTACTCCCCTTTTTTTTTACGAAAGAAAAACGGTTGAACCGATACTTTGAAGGGTTGTGTACGTTTCCTCTTCTGATGTTTGGAATGATCGATAATTCGGGACGATTTATAGACGACGCTTGGACTGTGATTTGGTTGTTTCCACGTTGACGACTTGGGATATGTCGGTTCCGAGAAAATTGCCAGAAACGAATCGGTTTTAAGACGACGTTCATGTCTCTAACTTTTTCTCTCTTTAGGAAGCCAGCTTGATATGCGTGGCGATCGTTTCTCGACTTTCGGAGAGTTTAGATCGGTTTGCAAGATCTGGATGAACAATTATGGAACATTATGGATGAACAATTATGGAACGATCTCAGGTCCCAACATGCTACGCTCCCCCACTTGGGTCCAGCATAGGGGTGTCCTGCACGGCCTACCATACAAAGCCTCATATGGCGACATACCAATGCTTGTATGGAAGCTGTTATTATAAGCAAACTCCACTAAAGGTAAGTGTTTTTCCCAAGACTCTCCCCAGTCTAACACACATGCCCTTAGCATATCCTCTAAGGTTTTGATTGTCCTTTCAGACTGCCCATCCGTTTGAGGATGATAAGATGTGCTCATATTCACTCTGGTTCCCAAGGCCTTTTGGAAAGCCTGCCAGAAATAAGATGTAAATCTTGGATCCCTGTCCGAGACAATGCTTGCTGGAACACCATGCAACCTCACTATCTCGTCTAGGTACACTTGCACTATCCTGTCGACCCCATCCCCTTTCTTGATGGGTAGGAAATGAGCCGACTTGGTCAGCCGATCAACCACAACCCATACCGCATCTTTCTTATTCCTGGTCGTGGGAAATCCAGTCACAAAGTCCATTGTGATGTGATCCCATTTCCATTCTGGTATGGGTAGGTTCTGAAGTAGACCACTGGGAACCTGATGTTCTGCCTTCACCAGTTGACAAGTGGGACACTTAGCCACCCACTCTGCAACATCAGATTTCATCCTCACCCAATGGTAGTACCTTTTCAGATCCCTATACATTTTGTTCAGTCCAGGATGAACTGAAAACTTGGACTTATGAGCCTGTCTCATAATCTCTTCTTTGAGTTCCTTATCATTAGGAACACTGACCCTACCATTGACCAAGATGGTACCATTGTCAGTTGTCTGGTACTCAGTCTTGTCATTGGCGGCTACCTTCTTTAGATTTTTATCCAGGCCCTGAGCTTGCCTGATCCTGGTCAGGAGATCGGCCTGGTTCACCGCCTCCAATCCCAGTGGCTCATCTGAACCAACCAAGGTATTGAGGTTCAAGGACCTGATCATCCCTTCCAGTTCATCCGCCTCCCTCTCAGATGACACTTCAGCCTTTCTGCGGCTCAAGGCATCAGCCACTAGGTTAGCTTTCCCAGGATGATAAGCTATGTCCAGATCATAATCTGCAACAAATTCCATCCATCTCCTCTGCCTTAAGTTTAACTCAGGCTGAGTGAATATGTACTTCAAACTCTTATGGTCTGTGAGTATTTGCACCCTGGCACCATAAAGATATGATCTCCATATCTTTAATGCAAATACTACTGCAGCCATCTCCAAATCATGGGTTGGATAGTTACCCTCATGCTTCCTTAACTGCCGGGAAGCATAGGCTATCACCTTCCCATGTTGTGTCAAAACACAACCAAGACCAGTTATGGATGCATCCGTATACACCACATAAGGCTGATCAGCCTCAGGCAACACCAGGACAGGTGCATTAGTCAACATGTTCTTGAGTGCTGCAAAACTTTTCGCACACTCCTCAGACCATGTGAACCTCACGTCCTTGCCTGTCAGCTTAGTCATAGGTTGAGCTATGCTCGAGAACCCCTTGACATATTTCCGGTAATAACCAGCCAACCCTAAGAAGCTCCTCACTTCCGTAGCATTCTTTGGCTGTGGCCATTCCTGGATACATTTGATCTTATCTTGATCCACTGAGACTCCTTTATCAGACACCACATGCCCAAGGAATCCAATGCTCTTCTGCCAGAAGCTACACTTGCTTAGCTTAGCAAAGAGCTTCTGTTCTCTCAGGCGGCCCAACACCGCCCTAAGGTGTCTTTCATGGTCCTCCTTTGTCTTGGAATACACGAGTATATCATCAATGAAGATGATCACAAACTCGTCCAAGTATTCCCTGAAGATGCCGTTCATCATCTTCATGAATGCAGCAGGTGCATTGGTCAGTCCGAACGGCATGACCACAAACTCATAGTGACCATACCTAGTTCGGAATGCTGTCTTCCTCACATCACCTGGTGCAATGGGGATCTGATGATACCCAGAGGCCAAGTCAATCTTGGAGAACCACTTGGCTCCACGGAGTTGGTCCAACAACTCATCAATCCTGGGTAAAGGGTACTTGTTCTTCACAGTCACCCTGTTCAAACCCCTATAATCAATGCACAACCTAAAGCTACCATCCTTTTTCTTAACGAATAGGACTGGTGCTCCCCAAGGTGATACACTAGGGCGTATGAACCCCTTCTCAAGCAACTCCTCAAGTTGCTTCTTCAGCTCTGCCATCTCAGCTGGTGCCATTCTATATGGACTTTTTGATAACGGGACCGTTCCAGGTTCCAATTCAATGATGAATGGGTCAGCCCTATCAGGGGGAATGCCCTGTAGTGCCCCAAACACATCCTGAAATTCTCGAACCAACGGTATACCCTCTGGGTCACAGGCCCCTACAACCTCATCAGTGTAAATGGTAGCCAAAAAGGCCTCACAACCATTTCCAAGCATCCGTTCTACTTGGACTGCTGAAACCACCAAACTACAAGAGGTTGGCTTGATTCCTTGGTACTTGATCGGGGGTCCAAACTCATTCTCAAGTTGCACCCTTCCCCGGTGACAATCTAGAGTTGCCCGATACTTTCCCAACCAGTCCATGCCCAAGATCACTTCATGATGCTTAAGGGGGACAACAATCAGATCTATAGGCATCGGCCTATCCAAGATCACCACAGGGATGTCCTTAACCAGACCGAGTGAGTTCATAACTTGCCCTCCGGCCGCACTCACTCGTTCAGGACCATCCCATGTTCCATACTGGAACAAACCTTTTCCTATCATACTTGGACTCACAAAACTATGTGTAGCTCCAGTATTAAATAGTGTGTGTGTTTCCACACCACCAATACTTAAGGTCCCTACACAAGACCCGTCAAAGTATATCTATCCATCCTAGATTCCATACCATGCAATTCTACTGGAATTGTAAAAGTAGTTGTCTAGAGTGTTACCATTGATCGCTTGGAAAGGCCGAGCCCCATCCACATCCTTGGATAGCTCATACACACGAGGTGTGGAGGTCTGGCCTCGTCCCTGAACTGGCCTGCTAGCCTCCCCACGTCCCTTACTTTGGTTGCCTTGCAACTTAGGGCAGTCCCTGCGGTAGTGGCCCTTCTGGCCGCAGTGGTGACAGGTCCTGGACTCACCCAACGGACTTGGACAATCCTTGGCTGAGTGATCCATCTTACCACATCGAGTGCAGGCACCCATGGCCTTCCAGCACTCTCCACCGTGGTATCGTCCACACTTAGGGCACTCTGACCTACCACTTGAGGTTTTACCCTCCTCGGTCGAGTCCCTCTTCCTCTTCTTGTCACCACTCTGACCCGAGGATACCACCACACTCTTCAGCTTCTGCTTACCCTCCTCGGTGAGGTTGGTATCCAGCAAGGCCATCCTCTCAACCAACTCAGAAACCGTGGGGAACTTACAAACAGAACAGTAGGTTCGAAGTTCCACCCTTAGGCCTCGGATGAACCTTCGGACTTGAACCTTCTCATCCTCCAGTTCTCTTCCCACATACCTTCTGAGTCGGTTGAACTCTTCTTCATACTCACGAACAGTCCTCCGTCCCTGAGTCAAGTCCAGGAACTTGGACTCCAAACGATCCCACGCCTCAGCAGGAAAGTACTTATGGTTGAACTCAACCTCAAAGTCAGCAAAATGCTCAATGGTGCCATTGGTACGCTTGTCCAAAGCTAACCACCAGTTATGTGCATCTCCCTCCAGGAAGTGTACTGCTATGTCCTTCTGGTAGTCCTCAGGACAACGCGTGGACTTGAAGTTCCGAACCAACCGGGTTCTCCACTCGTCCGCCTCCATAGGATCAACACTTCCAGCAAAGTGTTTGGTTCCCAACTTGGAGATATGCTCCAGCACCTTCAGGTAGTCCATACCATGCACTGGCCTGACCGGTGGGTCTATCTCAATCACCTCGGCCACACGGCCAGCACCAACATCGGTCACTCCAGCAGCAACCCGAACCGGGGGATTAGCCTGTCCTACGGACGAGTTCACCAATGGTGTGAACGCCTGTGTCAAGGAGGCTATCTGAGCTCCCATGACCTGCATAGCTTCCACCAAGCCCCTTATGGTCGGCTCAATGACCTCCTCAGCACCAGTGACCCGAACATTGTTTGCATCAACATTCTGGCCACTCCCAGCACCAACGTTGGATGACCCAGTATCTTCTCCATGGACTTGCTCTTGTTGCTCGTCCACATTAGTTTCATTAACCTCAGTAGGAAGAGTTGGACCCACTGGGAGTCCGGTGGCATTATCCACCTGCTCCACCAGAGCCGGTAGCACTGTGGTTGGAATGGTTCCAGCTGGTAACACTCCGGTCTGTTCAGCACCATCCTGCCCCACTGCTCCAGACGCCCCAGTCGCCTCCTTTCCTTTCCGAGATTTATACCTTCTTGTTCCCTTAGGAGTTACAAACACAAACAAAAGGTTAGTCCACAACTGAACACACAAACCTCAATCACTCCTAAGTTAATCAGTAGAAAAGATTACTTAGAACCCAACTATCTCACCATGAGTCCAAACGGCCAAGTGTGTGGTGAACCAATAACCCAACAAATCCTAGAATCAAGAATGCTCTGATACCAACTTGTAAGACCCGATCCTGGATTCCTCAATCCAACCAGACCGCGGCCTCACCAAACAATGCAACCAATTCCATCTTTCATATTCAAGTTCAAGTGTTAAATAATTCTAAGTCTTTTTCAGAGTTTTGAGGTTCCAACATTCACACTTAAACAATCAAGCATCAACTAATGAAAATAGATACTTCATAGATATTAACCAAGGTTCATACATCATTCATCATCCTAAATAATAGAATACATACTAGAATCGCATAAGTTCACAAGTTGCACAATAGGCTACAATAATCACACAATTTTCAGAATCAACCCAATCACCACACATCTTCCCATGGCCGCGGTCCTCATGGTGCTTTTCCCTTACCACGGTCCATTTCTGGTCCTGGATCCAACACAAACAACCACACAATCACAAGGTTAGATTACAAAACAAGAATCAAATCACATTGCATGGTCGGATCCAATCTAGTCAAGAACAATCATCAAAAATGTCAAATCTGACCCCTTTAAAAAGAGATCCAAATACCAAATAAAATTCATGATAATTCATGATAATTCAGAAGAAAAATATTCCCATAAACAGATTCAGAAGAATCGGCTCAGATCATAGTGATCTCGGCCATGAACAGCCCACACAAGAACAAGGGACTTTCTTGGAAATTGGATCAGGCCAAGGCCTTAGGATCAATGAATCCTTTCCTGTAACAACATAAACCATTCCAAAGCACAACATATAAGAAGAAAACAGAGTAGAAGAAGTCAGAGTAAGGAGTAGCCAATCGATCCAAACCGGCCAGGCTCACACGGCCATCATCCGCGGCCTTGTCCGGTTACTCTTGGCCACACCTCTCACCTTAGGAGTTCGGTCTCCAGGGGCGACTTCCTTCTCTTTCTCCTTTGCCTTCTCCTTGTCTTTCTGTCTCAAATCCATCCTCTTGATCACACGCCCAAACACACCAGGAACACTCAAGAACAATCTCTTGGATCAAATCGGCCGATCCAAAGTTTCTGTCTCTCTTTCTCTCTTGAATTTTTTCTGTGTTTCTCTCTGTGTGGAATGAGTAAAAACCGACCAGAATGATCAGAAATGAGAGAGAGAAGACGATTTAAACTGTCCCCAACCGCCTGGGCGAACAGTTACCAAAATCCCTTCCTTTCTTCCCAAAACCGTCCCATAACCGTCCCATAACCGCCCTTGGCGGTTTCTCCCCTTTTCTTCCTTTGGCAAATCGATCACTGAGCCTCAGCTCACACTCTGGGAGCTTGCCCGCTCCCTATCCCAAGCCTAAGACCCATTTGGTCGAACCGTCCTGCACCCGGACCATCGGCTCGCCCAGTAACCGTCCCGGACTCGCCCACACTGATCCGAACCAGAACGCACCGTTCACTGGATTGAGCTGACCCCCAGCTGTTCCCAGCTGATTGAGCTAGCCCACCAGCTCCTGTGAGCTGAACAGATCATGGTGAACTGATTACCAGCTGAACCGAGCTGATTGAACTCAAACCAACACTCGTCCAGCTGCCTAAACACTCACCCAGCCCCTTTACCCTTATTTCCATCGTATCCTGGTTAAGTCTCTGCTGACTGATGCCCTTAACCTTCATTCAGGGCCATGATACGCTTGTCTCAAGGTCTAATGACCTGACTGGTGCGTCTCCCCGCACCATGGCCCGTCCGGCCGATCCTATCTAGGATCGGGGACATGACATTACAGGTCGCTACGTAGCGACTGGCGGCCTGACAGGTCGCTACGTAGCGAGTGGAAGCAGGACAAGAAGAGTCCTACTTGTTTTCGTCGTAAAATCTCAACGGAAACTCCGATTGAGACGAAACGAAAAGCGTTTCGATGAGGATTCAAAAGAGAACCCAAAGGAGGACCTTTCTGAGGCCTTACAGGTCGCTATGTAACGACTGACTGCCTGACAGGTCGCTACGTAGCGAGTGGAAGCAGGCCAAGAAGAGTCCTACTTGTTTTCGTCGTAAAATCTCAACGGAAACTCCGATTGAGACGAAACGAAAAGCGTTTCGATGAGGATTCAAAATAGAACCCAAAGGAGGACCTTTACGAGACCTTACAGGTCGCTATGTAGCGACTGACGGCCTGACAGGTCGCTACGTAGCGAGTGGAAGCAAGCCAGGAAGAGTCCTACTTGTTTTCGTCGTAAAATCTCAACGGAAACTCCGATTGAGACGAAACGAAAAGCGTGGTGATGAGGATTCACAAGAGAACCCAAAGGAGGACCTTTCTGAGGTCTTACAGGTCGCTACGCAGCGACTGACGGCCTGACAGGTCGCTACGTAGCGAGTGGAAGCAAGCCAAGAAGAGTCCTACTTGTTTTCGTAGTAAAATCTCAACGGGTACTCCGATTGAGACGAAACGAAAAGCGTGGCGATGAGGATTCACAAGAGAACCCAAAAGAGGACCTTTCTGAGGCCTTACCGGTCGCTACGTAGCGAGTGGAGAGTTGGCTTGAGCTCGGTCGCTACGTAGCGATCGAGCAGTATGCGTGCTCGGTCGCTACGTAGCGACCGAGCGGGCACACCGCTCGGTCGCTACGTAACGACCGAGCAGTGTGCGTGCTCGGTCGCTACGTAGCGACCGAGCGGTGTGCGTGCTCGGTCGCTACGTAGCGACCGAGCAGTGTGCGTGCTCGGTCGCTACGTAGCGACCGAGCAGTGTGCGTGCTCGGTCGCTACGTAGCGACCGAGCAACCTGTGCATGCTCAGTCGCTATGTAGCGACCGAGCTAGGTAATCGTTTTGTTGTGTTTCCTTTTTCCGCGATTAACCTAGGGGTTTTTCAGCGGTTTTTGGGAGAACAAGTTTTATTCTTCCGAAATGTCAACGGAAAACGTGTTTTGGTAAAACCCTTACGCATCGAGATTTCTTTTGTTCGGTAATGAGCCAAACTTACGGGGTTTGATAAGATTTATCATTTCCCTTTTCGTTTAGAAAGAGAAATCGCGAGCTTGTTTTAGTGCTCTTCCTGTGCCGGAAGGTCGCAGCAAGGCTTTCAATTTTGTTGAACATAGGAGCAGTCAGTGCTGCGAGTTTGTCTTTCATATATCCAGAAATAGTTTCGATCAAGCGTTTTGTGGCCATGAGTAAGAGTAATCCGTAACCGCCCCTCCTTCTAGCGCCAAACTGTGGGAACCGAAATTCGCACTGTCGATTTTCGTTTAAATATGGAAACTAGGAAAACCCTAATTTCCCAGACAAGTGATCGAATATATGCGAAAATCATGAAAAGATAACAAACGAGTTTAGAGAAAACAGTAGATCTTATTTCGAGTCCGCGTAAGAGCGTTGCGATCATTACAAGGGATCATAAAAGCTTTGGCTGCAATGGCTGTCAGCGAGTTACTTAGTTCTAGCAGCCTAAAAGCTCAAACCTAGTTGAGTCGCAGCTCGATAACAAAAGACAAAAAAGATATATAAAAGGTTTTTGATTGATTTCGGACTGAACCTTGTTAAAGGCTGCCTACGTACCCCTTTCGAGGATCACGCCTGACGTAGTTCAATTGATAGAGCTGGACAAGAGATCGAACCGCCTGGGCGAGTTCGTCTAGTAATTGAGTGCCAGTCATAGAAACTGAACTTGTCGAGAATAAAGCCTAAAGTTTCTAAGTGCAGAGAATTCCGAATCCAAAAAGCTCCCCTCTGCTCCTCGCCTAGGACTCCTTATATACTAGCTCCAAGGTTGGTTTACGCTTTTACTCTTCTGCTCTTAAGCCGTCATAGCATAAAAATGGAGATATTCCATTTTTCCCGATCTTCACAATTATCTTCAAAACTTCCGTATTTATCCGCGGAAACTTGACATTTATCCTTCCTCGTGGGCCAAGCGTGAACCATGCTGTGGTTCACGGGCTTTTGGTTAGGAAAAATCATAGGATGGGCCTCGAGTCGTGTTTTAGGTCCCTTTGGGCCGTCTTCCGACTCGACACGTTTACTACAAGTTTTCCGCGGTTTCTAATCCGCGAAGTTTGATCGATGAATTAGAATAGCGGGAAACATGGACTGAGCTTGCTACGGTCTTCGGGAGATAGCATTCGAAAGTTTGACGAGAATGCAAGGACTGGTGTTGTATCGATGTTCGGAAAGGTTCAATCGCTACACAGCGACCGAACTTTGGCTCGAGCCCGGTCGCTACGTAGCGACCGAGCGAGACGAGTGCTCGGTCGCTACGTAGCGACCGAGCTTTGGCTTGAGCTCGGTCGCTACGTAGCAACCGAGCGGGACGATCGCTCGGTCGCTACGTAGCGACCGAGCTTTGGCTCGAGCTTGGTCGCTACGTAGCGACCGAGCGGGACGATCGCTTGGTCGCTACGTAGCGACCGAGCGGGACGATCGCTCGGTCGCTACATAGCGACCGAGCGGGACGATCGCTCGGTCGCTACGTAGCGACCGAGCGGGACGATCGCTTGGTCGCTACATAGCGACCGAGCGGGACGAGCGCTCGGTCGCTACCTTGGCTTGAGCTCGGTCGCTACGTAGCGACCGGGCAGGACGATCGCTCGGTCGCTATGTAGTGACTAAGCGGGACGGACGCTCGGTCGCTGCGTAACGACCTGTTTCGAGCTTTCGTCGGACATCTCGATTCTTTCTTCCGTAAAGCTTTTTCGTAAGAAAGAGTCTATTTCGAAAAGTACTCTTCGGAGAAATTCATATTTTCTTCCTCAGACGTTTTGAATGTTAAATTTGTCGTAACCGTTTTTGACCCCAACAAAGGTCCCTATAAAATCGAAAAAGTCGTCCGACCAGGTTCTTACGAAATAGCCAACATGCAGGGCATAAAAATCCCTAGAACCTGGAACGCGATGCATCTCAAAAAATACTATCACTAAACAAACCAACTCGCAATCACTGAACTACGAGACGGCTTGATCTCCGCAAGGAGTACGTAGGCAGTTTGTCGAAAGGCAAATTCAGCTGTCCCCCATGCTTTTGGTGTTTTCGACTTATCAAAACATCCTCACCCGTAAAATCAGAACGAGGTCTTCGGAAATTAGTCGGCCGCTTAGGAGAAGCAACCTTTAGCATCGCGAGACGTTGCAAAAGATGCCTCAAAGTTTATCTCTTTCGAGCGAACGAAAGCTCCGTCACAAAAAGACATATATATATGCACACACTAACACTTATTTTGCGCAAAATATTCAAAACAGCAGCACGCGCCACCAAGTCCGATGCTGATCACATCGAACTCACAAACGTCCTAAACAGACATAGCCATCTCACGGAGATGACTCTCTTACATCCGACACAAGGATAATAGCGCTATAAAAGAAATCCGAAATTTTGGTCTAGCACTTCCGGTCTCCGGAGAGATGCTCGATTCGTATCAAACAAGTCATATAAGCCGAGAACCTATCGCGGACTTTACATCGATAGGAGTCAGGAAGAAATCGCGACAGGAAAAACGCTAGCCGGTTAGTCACCGCACAATCCTTAAACCGAAAGTAAACCTAGGTCTTGCCCTAAACCCAGCGCACTGGTCTCTAACATCTCAAAGACATGATATCGAAAGATAAGAGATTCTTAAACCATGTCTCTATGTTTATGTTCGACACCTTCAGCACCCCCGCAGAGTTCACATCTCGCGGAAGAACTCTCGAAACGGATCTCGAATGAAACATTTCACAATCGAAGAAGGATATGAGACGACAACTCATCACCTTCCTCCCCACTATTCACAAACTCATAAAAAGCGTTATCCGATTATCGTACTATAAAAAGAAAGCCGCGGAGCGGCAGGGATTCAAAGCCACACACGGCCAGTCCCGAAATACAAACAAGGCCATTCAAGGCCGAAACATAAAAACATAAAAAAAAATCTCTCGCAAGAGATCTAACCCAAGTCACCCTCAGAACTTACGTCCCCTCTTCACCCGCTGCCTCGTCCGAGCCTGGAGCCGCGCCGCTTCCGTTCTCTCCGACCATCGGGTCTTTCCCCTCTGGGTCTTCTGAACACGTCGGAAGGGAGCACGCGGATTTCAGGTCGGCCAGGATAAGACCGAAATCTCCATCCTCGGCCGCCATATCTCCCTTGCAGCCAGACAGTCAGGCCTCTTCGGCCTCCAAGGTCGGGGGAATCTCACTTTGGAACGACCGAACCACGGCCATCCCGCCCTCAATCGTCGCCAAAGCGAGATCCCTGCTCCGGATACACTCGAGGGAACCCAGGGAAGCAGAAATCTTCGCCAAGCGAGCTTGAAACTCCGCACGAAGGGCATCCGTAGCCTCTTGGATCCCGCGGTGCACTAGTCCCGCGTCACTCTCTATCTGACGCTGGAGTCGACGCACCTCCGAGGATTTGGCCTTCCTGGCCTTCTTTTCCTTAAGCAAGGAACTCGCCGTCTTCCCAAGGTCCCTCTCAAGCTCTCCTATCGCAACCTCGAGCTTTGACACTTTCGCAGAGTGAGAGTCCTCGACAGCCGTCAACATGGCCTCGGTTTCGGACCATCTCCCCTGAAGCTCCACCAACTCCCCGGAAAGGCGACTGGTCTCAGAACCACATTTTTTGATCATCCCATCGATCAACGATATGAACTGCGAACGGTGAGAATTCTTAAGACTAAGTCCGAGAAAAGAATGCACAAAAGACGATCGAGAATTCAAACAAGAGACAAACCTTTCCGCGAAGTCCCGAGGCTAGGCTCGATCCACCTCGCTGCGAAGTCTCCCCGTCGCCACTCTTGGCGAGTTTCCTCTTCCGACTCTTAGGCTGAGTATCCAGGACAGCGCTAGGAGCACGCAACGCCAGAACGATTTCTTTTCTAGCTGGAGGAGGAGGCATAGAGTCAGCAGCCTTCTCCTTGTCCTCGACGAGGATCGGAGTCGTGGAAAATCCCGCAGGAAGGGCTTGCGAGAGAGGAGCCATGACTTCGGTCCCATGACACGGGGCAACGACCTGCGCGGAAGAAGACGGAAACTCGGAGCCAGCTTGAGCTAGCTCTTTCTCGGCTTGGCGACGAACTAGTTTCTCTCGGAAAGAAAGATGACCCGCAACACAAGCCGGCGCTTCCGCCGGAGAAGTTAGAACCGGGGCCGGAGAAGTGGCCTCGCCCATCTCGACGTCGGAATTCTTCTTATCACCTTGGGAGGAAGACATGTTGAAAGGGAAGTTATGAAACTAGAGAGGTTTTTGAAGGAATGAAGAAGGGAAGGTGTGAAGAAAATGAATGACAAGAGCTCACTACTTATAGAAGTATGGGTTCGGAATATCATCTCGACAACTTTTTTCCGCGGAGTTTAAAATGTGAATTTCGTCCGATACACTTAAACTTGTCAAAGTCATCTATCCGCCCGCTAGAGTCACAACTCTAACGGGCTGGGGGGCTAACTGTTGGGGTCAAAAACGGTTACGACAAATTTAACATTAAAAACGTCCGAGAAAGAAAATAAAAATTCCTCCGAAGAGTACTTTTCGAAATAGATTCTTCCTTACGAAAAAGCTTTACGGAAGAAAGAGTCGAGATGTCCGACGAAAGCTCGAAACAGGTCGTTACGCACCGACCGAATGTCCGGTCCGCTCGGTCGCTACGTAGCGACCGAGCTCGGCCAAGCTCGGTCGCTACGTAGCGATCGTCCCGCTCGGTCGCTACGTAGCGACCGAGCTCGAGCCAAAGCTCGGTCGCTACGATCGCTCGGTCGCTACGTAGCGATCGTCCCGCTCGGTCGCTACGTAGCGACCGAGCTCGAGCCAAAGCTCGGTCGCTACGTAGCGACCGAGCGATCGTCCCGCTCGGTCGCTACGTAGTGACCGAGCTCAAGCCAAAGCTCGGTCGCTACGTAGTGACCGAGCACTCGTCCCGCTCGGTCGCTACGTAGCGACCGGGCTCGAGCCGAAGTTCGGTCGCTGTGTAGCGATTGAACTCTTCCGGACATCGACAAACATCAATCCATGCATTCTCGTCAAATCTTCGAACGCTATCTCCCGAAGACCGTAGCAAGCTCAGTCCACGTTTTCCGCCATTCCAACTCATCGATCAAACTTCGCGGATGAGAAACCGCGGAAAATTCGTAGTAGACGTGTCGAGTCGGAAGACGGCCCAAAGGGACCTAAAACACGACTCGAGGCCCATCCTACGATTTCCTAACCCAAAGCCCGTAAACCGCAGAACGGTTTACGCTTGGCCCACAACGAAGGATAAATGTCAAGTTTCCGCGGATAAATACGGAAGTTTTGAAGATAATTGTGAAGATCGGAAAAAATAGAATATCTCCATTTTTATGCTATGACGGCTTAAGGGCAGAAGAGTAAAAGCGTAAACCGACCTTGGAGCTAGTATATAAGGAGTCCTAGGCGAGGAGCATGGGGAGAGAACTTTTTCAGAGCAAACTTAGCACTTAGAGAAATTTAGGCAATTTTCCGTTTTTGTTATTTCGAGCTGCGACTCAATTAGGTTTAGCCGTCTTAGGGTTGCTAGAACTAGGAATCTCGCCGACAGCTCTCGAGCCCAGGCTTATACCTTGTTGTAAACGCTCATACGCAAATTCGGAATAAGATCTTCTTTGCTCTCTTTTTCGATTTATTATTCTTTATCGTTGTTATTCTCGTGTTCTGATTGCTTGACGTGTGGTAATTAGCAGATATCCGGGTCCTCTGGGAAATTAGGGTTTTCCTAGTTTCCTTATTTAAACGGAAATCGACAGTGCGAATTTCGGTTCCCACACACATCACCTGACGTTCCATATTTCCATGTTATTGAACTGGAGGAAAGCAGATAGAAAGGTTTCAGAAGTAATGGTATTCAGAGATTCAACGATGTCAAAGGAAGTATGTAGACCGCAGTATATGAAAGTTATGTGCGATGAAGAATTGGTTATCGCGAAAGTGTTTGCTCAGAAAAGAAAGAATTGTTTTAGAAAAGTTGGGGAAATCCGTAAATCTGTTATTTGGTATGTACCGAGTTGTTCAGAGTTGAAATGGTTATCTGTTGACCGGAACTTCTTTTAGTTATGCTACTAGGATAAGACCCGCGCCTTGCGCGGGATTAAGTTATTATTTTTATTATATTTTGGAGAATGAAACAATAGTTTGGCTTCATTTGGATTACGGGTGTTCAACCCGGATATCGGGTTGGTTTCGATTCGGTTCGGTTTTTTCGGTATTTGGTTAGTAAAATATAACTACTATTCTAAATTCATATTTATTTTGACTTTAGTCTTTCACATACTTTTGAAAGATTTCAACTGGACGATTAAATTGATCAGCCAATCTTGTTGCTTTAAATCATTAGTGTTTATATATATATGTATATATATATTATTTAGTTTGAATATTTATTAAATAAAAATTCATATGCGTTATATTTTATGATCATTTGTAACTTATTATAACAAAAAAATAATCTATTGATCATAAAATTTTCAGAGTGGGAATATTCAAATTTCTAATAATATATAGACGTTTTGAAAAATTCAAATATAACATATAAGAAAAAATATAAATGTTTTTATTATATATTTAATGTGATTTTTTAATATCTTTCAATAATATAAAATTAAAAAAAAAAAAACTAAGATACCAAAATTGTTATCAAATATTTATTATTCATAATAATTAATTTTCATATATACGTTAATCATATTAGGTAATTTCGTAGCTTCTAATTAAGGAAAGTGCAAAAAAAAATTTGGTAGATTATTTATCAATTCGAAAGTTAGTTTAATAAAAAATATAATGTAAGTCAAGATGGACCAACCTATTTTTCTAAGAATAGTATATTTTATATAGTCATTTATTAAATGAGAATTTATAATCATACAGTTCTATGATCATTCATATCATTTTATAACTGAATATTTAAATCATCGATAACAAAATTTTCAATGTGAAATCTTTAATAAGTTTATAATTTATAAATGTTTTTGAAAATTCATTGAAAGTTTTAATATTAAAATATTTATGTAATCTTATGGTATATAGTATAATCTATATATATATATATATATGTAAATATATATGTGTTATTATTAAATGATATTTTTTACTCATATGGTTTTAAAATAATGTGTATCTTCTTATAATATTAAATAAAAGTTCATATTAATACAATTTTATGATCATTTATAACTTATTATGACAAAAAAATAATCTATTGATCACAAATTTTTCAGATTGGGGATCTTCAAATTTCTAATAATTTATAGACGTTTTGAAAAATTCAAAATATAACATATAAAAAAAATTATAAATATTTTTATTATATATTTAATGTGATTTTTAAATATATTTTAATAATATAAAATTAAAAAAAGAACTAAGATACAAAAATTGTTATCAAATATTTATTATTCATTATAATTAATTTTCACATATACGTTAATCATATTAGGTAATTTCGTAGCTTTTATTTAAGGAAAGTGCAAAACATTTTTTGGTACGTTATTTATCAATTCGATAGATAGTTTAATAAAAAGTGTAATATAAGTTAAGATGGACCAACCTATTTTTCTAGGAATAGTATATTTTGTATAGTTATTTATTAAATAAGAATTTATAATCATACGGTTCTATGATCGTTCATATCATTTTATAACAAAATATTTAAATCATCGATAACAAAATTTTCAATCTGAAATTTTTAATAAGTTTATAATTTATAAATGTTCTTGAAAATTCATTGAAAGTTTTAATATTAAAATATTTATGTAATCTTATGGTATATAGTGTTTAATATATATATATATATATATATATATATATATTTATTTTATTATTAAATGATATTTTTTACTCATATGGTTTTAAAATCATGTGTATCTTCTTATAATAAAAATGTTAAACCATTGATCATTAATTTTTAACATAATAATTTTAATAGTTTTAGTCATTTATTGTCGTTTTAAAAAATTCAAAGTATAACATATACGAAAAAATCTAAATTTTATTTTTATAGCTAATTTGATTGTTTAATTTATTTTAATAATATAAAATTAAACAAAAAATGATGGAGGAGATATACATTGTTATCAAATCTTTATTATTAAGCTCATTAATTGTCATATATATATTAGTAATTTATGGTAATTCCGTAGATTTTATTTAAGGAAAGAAAATATCATATCATATCATTATATCATATAGTTTGACCAACTTATGTATCTAACAACATATAAAAATCAAATGTGGACCTACTTATTTTTCAATTGAATGTAATTGACTACCTAATTGAGTGCCACCTATGCATTGGGGCCTCTTTTAATTAATACAAAATTGATGTTACATCTTTTCAAATGTTCCTCAATTAATATATAAGGGATTGGTGAGCCGATTTTGCGTAATCTTATATCAGACCCAGTATGATAGAACTGCTGAGACCAGAAAACTTGTAACCCTATTTAGCCTATCCTAAAGGTCCTTTGTGGATAGGTGAGCACCATATCAGAAGATTGGAGAAAAAGAAAAATTTGTAAAAGTTCAAGTATTTGGGGAACCATCAGTTGTTTTGACACGGGCAGATGAGGATAAGTTCAGAGTTGGTTATCTTAAACTTCTTGCAGAGACTCCAGTGTTCAGTAAAAGTCTGTACAGCTATGTTTTGAGAGTTCGGCGACGAATTCTTTTAAGGGGGGAAGAATGTAATAACCCTTACGAGCCAGTTAATTTTTGGTTGAGAAAAACTCCGCTCGACCAGTTTGGAGTTGGTCGATCAGATTTAAAAATAAAGTCGACCCGGTGAATTAATACCTCGAAGGGACTGTCTTGTGGTCGAAAGGCCTCTCATTGATAGTTCTGGTAGAGTGTTAATCGAATTTTATTTAAGCTAGGCAAGCTTAGTTGAAAGCAAGACGAGATTCGAAGGATGAGAAATTTTAGTCGAAAATTGTCCGAAATTGTCCTTAAGTTTCTTAACTAAATTCCGACCAGTCTAATACCTTCACCAGCTATTCTTCTTGCTTTCTCAGTAAATCAGTCACATGATCTGCACCTACCTGCTTGCTTGCTTCACTAAAGTCACATGAAAGTCACAAGCTGCTTGCTTGCTTGCTTGCTTTGGTTTAAGTAAACCCTCACCTGAAGCAACTTCTTATGTTATAAAACACCATCTTCTCTCCTCTGGACGTTCATAACCTGCAAGAAAAACCAGAGAAAAATTCAGAGAGAAAGAGAGAAAGAAGAGAGAAAAATTTGTGAGAAAAACTAGTTCAAAAATTCAGAAAAAAAAATTCAGAGAAGAGAATTAAGCATGGACAAACCTTTCTCACCATCCTGTGACTTTATCCAGTGTGTTCTGGTGTGGTTAAGAGCTGAATGTTTGGTGTCCAAGAGTTTAGAATCACCCATGTTCTTCAGCCTTTGATTTTGATAGGTAAGATGATTGTGGATCAGTTTCTGTGAGAAGTTTTGTTGGTTTGCCTACACTGGAGATAAATTCTGAATAAATCCAACCATGGATTCTTGTGGTGTTGATCAGGTTAATTCGTGGTTAGCTTGAAGAGAGACAACCAGTCAAGTTTAATTAGTTGAGTAAAACCGATAAGCTTCAGCTTCTTGATTCAGCCATGTTTTGATGAGAACCAATTGCTGTATGTTGGTTAACCTGTCAGGATCAGTTGTCTAAGGTCTTGTTCTCTCAGTCTTGGTTGGTTTATGATTTAATCAGTCTCATAGAACCAGTAGACGAACTGATAAGAATTATGGGAATTAAACCGAACTGATTTTATCTTGTTTAGAACTGAATTGAGCTGAGTATGTTCTGATCTGATCTGAGCCGAACTGTCTATGGTCTGAAATTGTCTTAAACTGATGTCGTCTGAGTATAACCGAGTTAAGCTGTTGGGAACTGATTAGAACCGGAGTTAGCTGAGCATGAACTAAGCTGATATGAACCGAGTTAAATTGTTAAAGCTTGAACCGAGCTGAACATGGTATCAATCTGTCTTGAACCGAACTGATATGAGAGAACTGAACTGAAATATTATCAACTGAGTTGAGTTTCTTCTTGAACCAGACTAGTGAACCTTATGTTCCAACTGTTATGTTTTGAATTCAGATGGCCAAGGAGAGTATTCGGATCAGCCGGATCCATGTGATGGTTCTGAACCGAGAGTGATCCAGAAGTGAAGTGTGATTAGCTTGAGCTCGAGTCTAGTCTTCCTTAGCCAATCTCATGGATTTAAAGGTGAGTCTAGATAGATGATGAATGAATTATGAATGAGTATGCATGATTGCATATTGAATATGGTTGATTAATTAAGAATTAATCATGAATTAATTAAGGGATAATCATTGATTAATTAAGGATTAATCATAGATTAATTAAAGAGTAATTATGGTTGATTGATTAAGTATTATTCCTTGATCTATATTTATATATGAAGTATTTATCTAGTTTAAATACTTAAGAATTAATAAGAATTATTCTTTGAGGTTATCCCGAGCCTTAATACTTGTTCTCAAGTACTAATCAATAAGTATTCTATTAATAAGTGTGAATCATGTGAAGTCTTATTGTATACTCACTCTTCTGAAAGTTCCGCATTGCCGTGAATTGGTCCTGCGATATGGATCAAGGTCATGAAGACACGATGATGGGGTCGCACCCTGGAGGCCGTGTAACTGCATGCAGCGTTTGATGTTCTATCTTGGAATATCTGATGGAGATGATGGTTATATTTATTCCCCGTTAGGCTCGGTTAGCCTTGGTGGTTTTCCGGGTTTAGCATATATATATATTATGAGTATGAGTGATTGGCGGGTATTGTGGAGGTGATGTTTAAGATAGATTCACATGGATGGATTGAGAGGCGCTACAAAAAAAGATGGATATTGTGACTAATTTTTGTGTCAAAATAGTTTGTCACAATGTTGTGACTAATTGTTAACTAACTTGTGACCAAGTTATTACGTTACAAAATAGTAACTATTTTGTCATAATATTGCAACTGAATGTTAAGTAACAAAAGAATGTCACAAATGATGACGAATTAGAGACAAAAATTTGTCATAAATATTTCTATAAATTATGCGATCAAAATGCTATTAGTTTTACGATTTCAATGTCTAAAATTATGTCATCAATGTAACTGTTATGAAAAATCATATATTTTTTTACATATGATGAAATTAAGCAATAAAATAAAATCTATCCTATACTAAAAGGAAGATATAATCAAAGGAGAGTGTGTCCACGTAGGCATTTTAATTCCATCCAATTAGAAACTTCCGTTTCTCCACGTCACTTCAGCTCTCCGTAATACCTTTGCGTAGAAGAAGCCCATTTAATTTTCCACATAGGCCCAGTTTTTGGTTTGCACGCCTCCAACCCTGATACGGCATAATCGATGAACTGAAATTCTTCTCTCCTCTGCGTGCGATGGAGATTTGGTGACCTATGCGCTTCATCTCACTATCTGAAACGGTCTGAGTTATGGCTTCGTGTTTAATCCCCTTGATTCTCGCCCATGGTGAGGCTTTGAATGTGCTGTCTAGATCTAAAAGCCTGTGTGTGTTGGGTATAAATATAGGTGAGTATTGCTCTTCTTGAACTCATCTATTCTCATATCTCTTATATAGCATACTAATTCACGGCTTAATCGCTAACTCAAGGGTGTTCTTCTCCAATCTGAAGTTCGGCAAGTGTTCCTCCGCTAGGCTGTTGTGGATCTGGGAATTTGATGGCCTAAACCAGCATGATTACAGATGCATTTAATACCCCCTTTCGATTGAGCTCATCACTACGATAAGAAAGTGTTTGGTTTCATCCAAGGATATGAGCGTGTCTTGGATACTGGTACGTCATTGTTCCATTTACTTTTTCTTTTGTTAATTTATACTTCACAGTGATTTATTAATTCTTTGTTTTGATGTGATTCCCTAGCTTGCTTTGATCACAGAGGTAAACCAGAACATCCGGACTTTACACTCGAGAAAGATGGAGCCATATGCGTAAGTAGACATTCTAAAGTATCTGTATGATGCAAGGATCTCAGAGTCTGTTTGTGAGGCCTGCTGCATTTTGTTTCTGTCGCAGACCAGAAGAAGAACGTTTGGCAATGGAGGTGTGTTTATGCATCAAATAACTAAAGTATCTCTCTTTCACGGCTCTCTGACTCCGTAAGCTCCTAATCTGACCCTTGGGTTATCATGATATGAGATTCTCAATTACTGTTTGGAGTCTTTATCTTTTTCAAAGTTGTGCGTAGTCTTGAGGTGTTAAAGGTATGATTGTATTTACTTTTTCCTCCTGCTATTGAGTAGTACTAAATAATAAGATTTTATTTTGTTGTTTTAGTTTCTCTGTGAATATAACATTGTAAATGTCTTCACTTGGTATCAAGGTCATCGAGAAAGAGAGAGTGTACCAATTGTAAATTTATTGTGCAAAAACATTTATTTATTTATTTTTATACAATTTTTTAGTAATTAACAATTGTTTTCATATTTTTTAGTTTCCTGAAAAATACATGTTTTCATTGGTCTAATATGTTACTTAACTCATAGAGATGCTAATGATTTTATATATATAAAAGATGCCTTAGGCCAGTGCTTCACTTTTTTCTCACGTAAACACGGTACTGTGCAATACAAGACCAGATACAAACCGTTGAGAATCACGTAAAATATTTTAAATATGTTTAAAAATTCATCATCCCAAATTAACAAAATTATTGGAGTTCAACGACAAACAAGAAAAAAATATATTTCTATCTATCTTCATTATACGTATTGTTAATTGATAAATTTTTGGTTTCATACAATTTAACTTTATTTTCAAATATAAAAAAATAACTACATTGAACAAAAAAACATTTAAAACAATATTATGCACTTACAAAATACTACAAAACATTAAATTAACAAATAGAAAATTAAAAAATAAAAACAAACCATTTACACAATCCTAAACAAATATATCTGAGTTTCAAAGGCGTAGATTATTTACGTCATCTCCAACCCAACTGCAAAATACTATTTTTTACACTAAAACACTCTCCAACCCAACACTAAAAATCACACCATTTTAGTGTAACACTATAATTTTACACCAAATTTGGTGTGACACTATTCACCACACTAAAATACTATTCACTACACTAAAACACTATTCACTTATTTTATTAATAAATTATATTATTAAAAACGAAAATTTAAATAAATTATATAAATATAATATTATAAAATAGCTTTTAGTGTGAAGTTTAGTGTTGTGGTTGGAGGTGAATTTGTTTTTAGTGTTGAAACTACACTAAAATAGTGTGGTTTTGACACTAAAATAGTGTTATGGGTTGGAGATGCTCTTATGCGTTAACAATATCATCTTTGATAGTAAACAAATCTTAAATAATTAAAATAAAATCTCTTAAGCCACATAGTGTTAATATATACTTTATCCATTTCATATATTATGTCATTTTATGTTTAAATTTTATTTCATTATAAGTGTTGTTTTCCTTTTCCAATGCATATATTAATCAAAAATTTTCAGTTTTTACCATTATTTTTAATTTATTAATTACCAAAGCAATGTTTTAAATATGGACACATATATAAAGTTTAATAGATAAACTGAAAAGAAGTGTGAAATTATTTTTACTTCGTTTTAGCTTCTGTTGTGATTAACTAATGTCATAGTGGATTTTGTTCGGTTTGGTATTGAAAATGGATTCAAACCAGAATTTAACTTTGAAATAACATTACAATTCAAATTCTCTCTTTATATAAAAAAAAATATAATTTGTATTTGTATATTATGTTCGTTAAATTTATTAAATTAAAATAAATAATATTTTTATTAAATCCGGTTTAGTATGGTTCCACTACACTAGCAAATGCCGTAACAGAAAGCTTTTTTTTGAAACACATTTTTTTTGTTTGAAACACTGCCGTAACAGAAGCGAAGTCTACAATAAAATCAACATACACAGTACACACACTAATGATCAACGTAAGTTTTTTGATGAAGAAAATATTATAACATTTAAACTGCTGAGTTTTGGAAAACAATATTAAGAAAGGTTGTAGATTTAAAGGGGGAGGATCCATTGAATTACTTGGTAGTTAGAAACAAAAATTAGAAAAAATTATAAGTGAAAGCTTTTTTTTTTAAACACATTTTTTTTGTTTGAAACACTGCCGTAACAGAAGCTAAGTCTACAATATAATCAACATACACAGTACACACACTAATGATCAACTCATTCATGTAATATGGTCCAGATAATTAATGCTCCGTAAGTTTTTTGATGAAGAAAATATTATAACATTTAAACTGCTGAGTTTTGGAAAACAATATAAAGTAAGGTTGTAGATTTAAAGGGGGATGATCCATTAAATTACTTGGTAGTTGGAAACAAAAATTAGAAAAAATTATAAGTGAAATAAAATACATCTATAGTCCAACAAATTAAACACCATAACTAAAATTTAATTAATTTTTGTTCATTTTGTTTATCACCTTATATATATATATTCCAATAACAAAAAAAAAAATTGGATACTGAAATTAAAAATTCGTAAGACAAGAAACAATGAATTTTTTTTAAAAAAATTATAATAATATATCTATTTTTAATAGATTATACTATTTTATATTAAATACAAAATATATAATCAAAATTAAAATTTAAACAAAAAAACCCGGGCGTAGCCCGGACCGACCCTAGTATATATTAATCATGTAAAGAGTTGGTAGAACAATAATGGCCTAGCTATTAAACTTAAGCACATAATTTTTTAATCAAATATATGACAATGATTTAATAGAATAAAAATATGTGCCACATTAAGCAAAAATAAAAAAACCTGTGAACGTTCTATACTTCCATTATAAATTTGATGACCTAAATATGGGGAAATCTGTTATTAAGCTTTGAAAAAAAAAAGATATCTATTTACCTTAGATAAGAATAAAACAATTTTTTTTCAATCAATAGTTATCACAAACGCAAACACGTGAGTTTGGAAATACAAATAATTTTATATTTTTTGTTATTAAATAATTTTGTAACAAATCCTCAATATATAAAAATATTTCACCACAAAAAAAAGTCTTTTCTTTTTTTCTTCCATAGCTGCAAAATCCTCACGTCGTCTCCTCTGATGGTTTTGTGAATTCTAAATTTACATAATGAGTTCAAGTGGCGATATTTTCTCTTCAAGAAGTTGGATGTATAAACGAATTAATCAAACAACTAATGAAGTTTCTGAAGAATTTTGTCAAGTTTTAGAGGTCTTCATGAAATTTGCTATGAATCAGCCATTGTTTATCGAGACTGGTAAACTTTTTTGTCCATGTATTAAATGTGAGAATGGAAAATTAAGCAGAGAAACAACCGTCTCCAGTCATCTATATAACAGGGGGTTTATGCTTAATTACTGGGTTTGGATTTCTCATGGAGAAGATTATGATATTTTGAACAACAATAGTCATGTGGCTGGAGAAACTTCGAGAGATGATTTTCAAACAGAGCAAGAGAATCCTTATGTGGACATGGTTTCAGATGCATATGTTCAGAACATGGAAGAAGAACCTAACCTCGAGGCAAAACAATTTTATGATATTTTGGAGGCTGCTAAACTTCCAATATATGATGGGTGTACAAAAGGCCTTTCACAGTTATCTTTGGCAGCTCGGTTGATGAATCTAAAGACCGATTATAATCTTCCACATAACTGTATGGACTCAATCTCTCAAATGGTGAAAGAATATTTGCCAGAAGGTAACGCTTCTTTGGATTCTTACTATGATACGAAGAAGCTTTTGCGGTCATTGGGGTTGCCATACCACAAAATTGATGTATTTCAAGATAATTGCATGCTTTTTTGGAAAGAGGCTGAAAATGAAGAAAGATGTCGGTTCTGCAAAAAAGATAGATTTCGTCCTACTAAAAAGCTTGGAAGGAAAAGAGTTGCATATCGCCAAATGTTCTATCTACCGATATCTGATAGACTGAAAAGATTATATCAGTCGAGAAGTACTGCAGTACACATGAGATGGCATGCCGAGCACTTGACTAAAGACAAGGAAATGTCTCATCCATCAGATGGAGAAGCATGGAAACACTTTAACGAGGTATTCCCTGATTTTGCAAAAGAGACAAGAAATATTTATCTTGGGTTATGCACAGATGGTTTCAATCCATTTGGTATGTCGAGACATAATTATTCATTATGGCCTGTTATAATGACTCCGTATAATCTGCCTCCAGAGATGTGCATGAAACAAGAATACATGTTCTTGACAGTTTTAGTCCCTGGTCCTAACCATCCTAAGAGAAGTCTCGATATTTTTCTTCAGCCATTAATAGATGAGTTGAAAGATTTGTGGTCTAACGGCGTTCAAGCATTCGATATTTCTACCAAACAAAACTTCTCATTAAAAGCTGTATTAATGTGGACGATAAGCGACTTCCCTGCTTATGGTATGCTTTCTGGATGGACAACTCATGGTCGGTTGGCTTGTCCTTATTGTATGGATGAGACAAATGCATTTCAGTTGAAGAATGGTAGAAAAACAAGTTGGTTTGATTGTCATCGGTGTTTTCTCCCATTAGATCATAGTTATCGGCGAAACAAGAAGAGCTTTAAAAGAGGAAGGGCTGAGACTGGTAGCCCCCCTGAGTTGCTAACAGGTGTAGAACTTTGGCAGGGACATGTCAACGGTTTGCCCAAAACAGTTGATTGTGGAGGAAATCATGGACGAATACAAGGATATGGTGATACTCACAACTGGCATAAGCAGAGCATTTTTTGGGAGTTACCTTACTAGAAATATCATAAACTTCGACACAATCTTGATGTAATGCACATCGAGAAAAACTTTTGGGATAATATCATCAATACCTTACTGAATGTGCAAGGAAAGACAAAAGATGATATTAAATCGCGGCTTGATTTGAAAGAGTATTGTAATCGGAAAGAGTTGCATTTAACATCTGATGGGAAGGCTCCAGTCCCAATTTTTAGATTACAAGCTGATGCGAAAAAGACTTTTTTACAGTGGCTGAAAGAAGATGTTAAGTTTTCAGATGGATATGCTTCAAGTATATCCGGGTGCGTTGATCTTTCCGGAGGAAAGTTAACTGGAATGAAAAGCCATGACTGCCATGTTTTTATGCAACGGTTACTTCCAGTTGCATTTGCTGAACTTTTGGATAAGTCTGTACACGAGGCTTTATCTGGTAAGTATAGAACTATTTTCTTAGATTTACATACATGAAAAAAGAACTATAGTTTTTCTGAAACTGTCAGGTCAAGCGATGGAGCTAACTAATATGATTCCATTTGTAAAACATATAATCAGGATAGCGATTTTAACCCTGACATTTCAATAGTTTTTTACTCGAGCGTGTGAACTCCAAGTTACATTTTCTTGGGTTATATTATAGTTTATCATTATTTATGGTCGGATGTTTGTTTCAAAGGCAGGTTTGTGACTTTGTCACCTTCTTCTTCTCTGTAATTCTATAATTAAATTGACTTTTTGTGGTTGAGGACATGCAGCCTCTTTAGGATATGATTAATTATTTGTTTAATATCCATGCAAAGCTAGATTCCCTGTAAATTTTTACGTTTCTAAGGCTCCTGCTGTTTTTAACTCTATACTACAACTTATAAAATACAATGACAAGTTTTTTTATTTTTTTTGCAGGGGTTAGTTCATTTTTTCGGGATATTTGTGCAAGAACTTTACATAAAGATGAGGTTATGATGCTGCATCAGAATATTGCAATGGTTCTCTGCAATCTTGAAAAGATATTTCCTTCTTCTTTTTTTAATGTAATGGAGCATTTACCAGTTCACTTGCCACACGAAGCTCAACTTGGAGGACCGGTGCAATTTAGATGGATGTATCCTTTTGAACGCTATATGTACCACCTCAAGAAAAAGGTTAAAAATAAGGCTAAAGTAGAAGGCTCAATCGTGGAACAATACGTAAATGAAGAAATTTCAACATTTTGTTCTTATTATTTTGAGTGGCACATCAAAACAAAGGGTCGTACAGAAGCTCGGCATTATGAAGGAGGTGATGATCAATATACACACCAACTTGGTGATATTCCAGATATGTTTTCCCAGCGTGGGAGAAGTAGCGGTAAAGCAAAGGATATATGGCTTCAAACAAAAGACTACCATCATGCACATACATATGTTCTGCTAAATTGTGAACAATTAAGACCATTTGAAAGGTACGTATAAAATATATATTTGGTTTACATTTGAACAAGAGTAATTTCCAATAAAATTAGTCTTTCTAAAAGGGATTCCTATACAGGTTGTTTGATGAGATCATGATTGCTGATCATCCGGGTATAAGTGATGATGATCTAATCACTCTTAAAGAAAAAGAATTTGCAAATTGGTTGCAAAAACATGTAAGAAATAAGTAGTTTTAAAATAATTAATTTTGCTAAAGTTTATTTATCTTAAGTGTTTTGTATTTATTGGTGAAAACAGGTGGAGGATAACTGTATTGCTAAATCATATCCGGAATGGTTGCAGTCACTTGCTCATGGTCCAATGATAAAAGTAACTTCATGGCCAATTTATTTTTCTCGAGGTTATACTTTCACACGTACGATCATGGGAAAGAAAAAAAAACTGCCAACTATGGAGTTTGTGTGAAAGGTACATCATCTTGTGGATCGAATGATGAGCCTGATTTTTATGGAATACTAAGAGAGATTTTAGAACTCCACTATCCTGGACCTGTTGATCTGAAAGTTGTGGTTTTCTTTTGTGACTGGTATGACTCAACCAGTGGAAGAGGTATCCGGAAAAACAAGTCAGGCATCATTGATGTTAATGTCACAAAGCGCTATGGAAAATATGATCCTTTTATTTTGGCTTCACAAGCAGATCAAGTATGTTACGTTCCGTATCCGCGTGTAACTCGGAAAAGAGATCAACAATGGGAAGCAGCAATAGTGATACAACCAAGAGGAAGAATTTTGGTTAATGGGAACTTAGATTTTACTGCAATGCAGTCTGAAAATGATTCTCCAGTTATGAATGTTGATTCGGTGCAAGTCGAGACGTTAACAAATCTACATGGCCAAGCAGAGTACCTTGATGATGTGAGTGATAATGGTGAATCTGGATCAGATGATGAAGATGGAAATTCAGATATTGAAGTGTCGGAAGAAGAGTCTGATTAAACTGGTCGTTGTTTGTATTTTATTTTGATTTAAGACTTACATTTCAGCATTTTATTTTGAGTTGAACCCCTATTTAACTTAATATTTTATGTTATGTTTTCTGTTAAACAACGATTCTTGGAAGTGATGAATTGACATATTCACGTTGAACTTTTTCTAACTTTTTTGTTTGAATTCACACATGTTTGTTCGTCTCTTTCTCTCTTTGGCGTGAGCATCATGAAGAGTATCACCATCACTAGAATACGATATCGTAGAAAAATGAGAGAGCTATTTTATAGTCTAGAAGAAGCTCTTGAAGTATAGAGATATGGCTGCTTCTTTCACCAAGAAAGATATTTGCAGTGGTTCAGCGTCCTCTTTCTGGTACGACGTGTGGTCCCCCTCTCAGGAGAATCATTGATATCACAGGAGTTTGAGGGTGTATTGATCTGGGAATTAATATTGATGCATCAGTGGAAATAGCCATTCAATCGTACCGTCAAGACGTCGACATCGTCTTGATCACTTGATCACGATAGAAAATGAAATTCTTAAACTGAGACAACAAGGTCTAGTGCCAGAGGGAGAGGTGGGAATCCGATGCAGATCATTAGATTCCTGGACAAACGGGTGCGAAATAAAATTTCATCTTTCAAAGGGAGAGGTGTGGGAATCGTTTTGACAAAGCAATGGTGACATGGTTTGGATATAGAGCATAAAAGCATACTCTGTTCTGATTTTCATGTAAATGTAGGTAGTATCAAACCACACAAACGTTACATACATTGTACAAGCGTTTTTGAGATGAATAATTTAACTTTTTTTCAAAAAAGAGAAAGAGAGGAATGTGAAGGTGGGTCGAATAGTTCATTCATGAAACTACAGTGGTTTCTCTCCTTTTGGCGATGGGTTTTCTTGTGAATCAAGTTTCGTCTTTTTTGGGGAATTGTAATGTTCTCTTTACCAAACTAAGCACCTAATTAAGTAACAAAGTGAAAATACATAAGCTAGCTAGAGATGATGTTCCAATTATCTGAGATATCTTGAGTTTCTATCCGTTTTATAGAGTACTCGAAGTTGTATAGTTGTATGTTGCATTTGAATAGTGATGGATTGCAACAAGGGTTATATCGTTAGTTGGCTTGAAAAAAATTAACACTCATCTCTTGGACAGCCATTATAACTCGTCATGCTTATATACTTTGAGAAGCTGTTGTTTGAGACATTGGTAGTAATTACAGTCAAGGCTTTATGCTTCATAAGCTTGTTTGAGCTGCTACTTAAGTAATAATATCCTTTCTTGTATTGTTCGATGGTTTTTGCTTCCAATTAGACATTGAATTTATGTATTTTTTGAAGCGCCGTTCGTGATTCAAGATGACTTGTCGAACTTTTTTTGTAAGAATCATGAGTTCTGAAGAATCTTTCCATATTTTATAATATCAGCTTTTGATACAATATACTCGTTTATGGACCATACTCATTTAAGTGTACAAGGTCTTTACTATACTCGTTCTTTTCACAAAAAAACGATTTATCTGTGATTTATGGACCATACTCATTTAAGGACCATACTCGTATATTTACACAATATATTCGTTCTTTTCACAAAAAAAATATTTGTTACTTTTTGTCATTATCTGTGATTTATTTAAGCTACATACTTTTCTTATTTTTATTAAGTAAATATTTTTTGTTAAATAACCAGACGTCTTAAAATTAGATAGTGGGGTTTCTAAATTTTTAATCAAGCCGCCTTAAATTTTGTTAGTGGAGCCGTGGAGGCATAAAATTTTCATTATACCGCTTCAAGTGTTGCCAAAATTTCACGAACCCATTAAAACCCCCAAAAGATTATCTTTCTAGGTATCTCTTTTATTTGTTGCTCTCTCGGTCCCTCCATTGTCTTCCTTATTCCAACGGTTGGTTTGCCTTCCACAGTAAAAAAGGTAATTTCTACTTGATTCTGGATTTGGATTGCTAAAACTGTATCAAAGTTTTGATTCATGATTTTGCTAACCTAAACGTAATTGTTCGTATCCATCACCACGCTTTTGTAATGAAACTCACATATTATGGTCTTAGCTTTATTTTAAGGCTGAGTAAGTTATATTCATGATTACATTATATCTTATTTGATCAACTGTTTTCCTAGATGGCTTCACCAATAATAGGTGGGCGCTCCTATGGGAGATCATCAAATCATCGATTTGGTAGTGGTTCACAAGAACCTCTTTCCCCTGCTCTCTCGCCTACACCTGTTGCAAATTCCGAACCAAGTGTACATATGGAAGATTCATATGTAGTTCGTACATCTTTGCCCATGCTCCATCATTCTCGAAAGAATGGATCTAAATGGTACTGTCCAATTACCATTTGTCTCAGACTTATAATTCATTACTAATTTTATTTCAATGGAACAGGTTTAAACACAACACTGAAGTGTCAACTGCAATCAGAAAGATCATTCAAGGTTGTTTTAAAGGACCATGGTACTCTTGGAAAAAAGTGCCGCCTTATTATAAACGAACATGGTTTTCAATGTTTAAGGTATGTTTTATTTTATGTTTCTTTTCTAATTCTGTAATGGTTTTATAAGTAATTCATGTTGTTTGCTATACTATTTCTCAGAAAAAGTTCAATTGGGATGCTTCGATCAACTATTCTGTTGAAAAGGAGTTCAAGAAACTTGCTGCCTATCGCCTCAAAGGAATGGTAAGTGTTGCAAAGAAAGGAGGAGTAAAACCTGACTGGATTTTGTCTGACTATTGGACCATTATGCAAGCTTATTGGGCAACACCGAAAGCCAAAAAAACAAGTGCTAGTGCACGTGCTTCTCGATTGTCTGATCGCAATGGCTTAGGTCCGCATCGACATAGAGCGGGTTCATGTTCCTATGCCAAAGTTCAAGATGTGCTGGTAAGGTTTATATTTCCATTCTTAGTTTCTGATCACTTGTATCATTTCTTTTCTAATTCTGTAATTGTTTAAAGGAAGCAAACAACGAAGACTACTCTTTTATTGCTGTGATGAAGAAAACTCATCAAAGACCTGACGGAACATACGTTGATGAGCGTGCTCGCTTGGTTGCAGAAACTTATGAGAAGCACGTGGAAGAACGTTTGGGACAGCTCGAATCTTCTGGTCTAGATAATGTAACACTTGAGAATCTTGACCAGGGTGAAAAAAATGAAATTTATGTCAAAGTAATATTCTAAACTCTTATACCTTTTACGAACTACACATGCATTTCTTGTGATGTTTATAGTGGTAAACACTAGTATTTATTTATTGTAGTTACAGTTTTTGTAGTGCTTTTGTTTTTGTTCTCATGTTTTTACATTTCTATTAGGCTGCTGGAATGTCTAAACAGGGACGTGTCTTTGGACTTGGAGCATTACACAGTAAGATTTTACCAGCTTGTGATGTTTCGTCGACTGCACCCGAAGCTTCTGAAGAAGTTGAAATGATAACACAAAGATTGCAAGAGGTGGAAGCAGAACTAAAAGAGAGCCGTGAAGAGAATCTGCAGTTTCAGAAAAGACTTGAGAATATGGAGACTCTTGTTCAGTCTATCACAAATCTAAGTGTCTAGACTTGGATCCATCTCCAGAAATTTCCACTTTCCATGAAGCTTACGTTCACCCCATGTTTTTAATATCTTTTATTATGTATTTCGGTAAGACTATTTCATGTGATTATCTTTGTGAACCTATCTTTGTTATTTGATTTGGATGTTAACTTTTTATTTGGTATATTAATGGTAATGTTTTTAGTGTTCACCGTAATATTATATATAATATTTATATATTTAAAACTGATGTTGTAATTGTGACTAATGATTTCACTCTGTTAGTCATGATATGTTATATAGATTAGTAATAATAAAACGTCACAAATTAAAGGAGTTTGTGACAATTTCATTACCTTCTTTCCGTAGCTAACTGTGACGAATAAGCGACATAATCTTGGTCAGAATATGTTACAAAGATTAGTAACAATAAACCGTCACAAATTAAAGGAGTTTGTGACAATTTTATTACCATCTTTCCGTAGCTAAATGTGACAAATAAGCGACATAATCTTGGTCAGAATATGTAACTAATAGGTGACACATAGTTGGTAACAACTTGTGACGATTCTGTGGCTTAACTTTGGTCACAATTTGCAACGTATATATGACAATTTAATTTGTAACAAATTGTGTTGGTTTTTGTGACTTTGATATTTTGTCACAATTGGTGACAAATTTGTTACTGCGGTTAATGGTCACTAAAATTGTGACGATTTTGACACGTAACTTGAATTGTGACCATTTTATTGTGACCTTTTATAATTTGTCACACATCGGTCACAATAGAAAATTTGTGACGGAAAAAAGATATATTATGACAAATATTGTGGTAACAATATTCATATTTTCTTGTAGTGGGCCTTATAATTATATTAATTATGGAATATAATTCCACTGCATTCAAATGGTGTCGCTTGCTCGGGATATTATTGATATGTCTTTGGGTGTGGGATTAGACTCACTGAATAAACTAGTTACTCATGACTCATTTGATATGCAGGTAACCAGTAGGTGGGAGACCTTTACTCTAGGACGGGAAGGAACGGCATTAGCCAGCGGTAGTTTTATTATCCTTGCAGTCGTTTTGATATACTTTATGTATAAGGTTTGTTGATAGAAACCCTCGAGGTTAATCTATAAGATTTTGTAAGATTCTTTTAAATGAATAAGTATATAGTGTATAAAGAATGTTTTTAAAGTACGGGTTCCAAATGATATTAGTCCTTGTCCGGACGAACCAACTATTGGGTATTACTCTTAAGGTTGTAAAGCCTCGGGTTGTACCTAATAGGATATGTGTACTTAGGCGGTTGGCCTAAGGTACCTGGATTTATTTCGGGAACTTCGGGTTAGTCGTTTATGTATACATTGTGGCTTCCCGGTTTGGTTTCAGTTACGAGTGATCGGCTGTGCATGTTCTTGTTTGATTGTTGCATGGCTGGTCGAGTCAATTTATACTTAGACCAGATCGGGGGTGTCACAGTCAATGATAAACGGTAGCTGAAAATCAATGATAGATTGTTATGTGTTGGGCCTGTGGATGTAGACTTGTAGTGTTTGCCGTGGATTTGCTCATGTAGATTATGTTTGGTGTGAGAGCTGATAAGAGAGAAGTGGCTCGTTATTCATGGTGTAGCTATGTATTATAGAAGGTGAGTTTAAGTTTTTTTTTTCTTTAATTCTTTTATGTTTAGTTTAATGGTCCATTTATTCATGGGCTTTAACATTTTGAGTCGATGGTTTGTGATAAGTTTGATGTTTTGTCTACGTTGAGTTGTTACTTATTCCGAATGTAAAATGATGTGTAGTGTGTATTTGTATGAGAGCTGGATAATATTAGTTATTTTTGTATTTGTATAATTTTCATAATGAGGTTTTTCTTAGTATAATAATAGATGTTCGTTTAGGAATATATATTTTTTTTTGCAGCCGGTGGGCCCTTGTCAGTTATACCGAGAACTCTTCATGTAGTGTAGTTTTCATATACGTAGGTTCTGTTTTGGTTTTTGTGAGAAAGAATGAGGGGATTTTTTTATTTAATTTCACAGTGAAAGTAGAAATACAAAATGTATATGATTGTATATTTTAAATATATAGATATAGGTTATAACAATGAGGCTTATGTGTGGGTAACGTAAACAAAATTATATTATTACATGAAGGATAATCGGTTTGAGTAACCATTTTTAAAGCTGAAAAATTTATAGATTTCATGCGTTATTCATGGGCCAATAAATAAACATAAAGGGCCAATAAATTATCATAAAACTATGCTACTGGGCAAGCTAGAATCACCAACGAAAAAAAAGAGAAAGAAGAAGTAGATTCACGAGTTTGAAAGAAAAGAAAAAAGAAGAAGTTGTCTCTCTGATCGATACATGTCGCAAAATGGGGATAAGAAGGATGACGCAGCTTATTGTGGAGCCTTTCTAGTCAACTTTATCAGTATAGATTTAATTGTGGTGCGTCAATTGATTAGTCGATGTGCTCTATTTTCTTTTTCAGTTTAAAAGCCATATACACTATAACCTCTTTAAATTAATACTCTATAAATTTATATACACTAAAAATTTCTATAAAATAATATAATTTTATATTTCCAAATTGATTTTTTGGTTCAATTAGTATATCGATAAATTAATATCTCTATAAATTAATAAAAAAATTATAGTTTTGGTGTAATCCCAACATTATTAATTTGTAGAAGTTTCATTGTACATGTAAGTAGAACTTAATTATATATTTTATATTTTTCTGTATAATTTATACATACTTATTTTTATTTTCTGAGTTATGATATAAGCATGAACTCTTAACTAATTGTTTTGAAATATAATCATAGTTTTCAACACATATCCGCTTTTTGATTATAAGTAAATCGTTAGTTCTGGTTTTATTTGTTTTTAGTTCCTAATATAAATTTAAAATAAAGTAATTATTCATTTGTATTAATTTTGTACTTTATAGAAACTCAAGATTGTGATACCTAGAAACTTACTTTATAGAAATTATGTTTCCATGTAACATAGCTAGAAACTTATAATAGCTAGAAGCATAGCTAGAAACTCATGATATAAATTATGTTTCCATGTAACATAGCTATAAACTTACTTATATCATATTTATATTATATGATATAAATTTAAAATAAAATATTTATTCATTTATAATAATTTTGAAATAATTTCATATTAAAAATGTGAAAATACACAAAAGTTAAGTTTAAAAGAAATTATTATATTAATTATTTTCAATACTTCATAAATAATTGACACAATATACTTGAATATTTGATATATGTTTAATAAAAACATCAATACATAACAATAATTTATAGTATTAATTTTAATATTTATATATTCTCTGTTCATTACTATTAAAATTTGTATTTTATATAAATTAAAAACTATGATTATATTTTTATTGATATATGAAATTGTATTTTTTTTAAAGAACGAAAGCGTGATTCCAAAACAAAATCATAAGCTTCCAACGTGTTTTTAAAGATAATATTTTAGAAGTGTTTTGGAAGCGAGATTCCGTAAGATTCCAATTCTGATTCCTATCCCGAAGGAGGAAGCGGACGTCCGATGAAGCTTCTGTGTAACGTAGATTTCTCTAGTTGGAAAAGTAAGCAAGATTTCATATCAAAACAGTTAACAATATACATAATCAACTAAACGATCATTCTCTAGTGGATTTTTCTGAATGAAGTTTCAATAATATATATTATTACTATTAGAATGTAGTTGCAATTATTACTATTAGACTTTTGGTTCAATCAAATTATAGTTAGTATGTAACAACACCATGTTATTGCATTTGTCGAACATCAAACAACCAGCAGACGACAAAACTGATTTTAATGGATATTGAACTTTCGTTAGAACTTTTTGGCTGACCAAATTTCTTTAATATCATCAAACCCGAAAAGTAGCTTTTCATTCTTTCATATTGATACGACTTTTTTATTATTTACAGTGCACGTACTATATTTAAGCGGAATGAAAAGAGACATGATGTTTGTAACTCAAGAAAATCAATAATGAAGTAGAAATGAATAATTTGAGGGAGAGTAATTTGAAACTATGATTGTTATGTGAAAGGATGCAACTGATAGTTACTATGATTATATTTTTATTGATATATGAAATTGTATTCTTTTTTAAAGAACGAAAGCGTGATTCCAAAACAAAATCATAAGCTTTCAACGTGTTTTTAAAGATAATATTTTAGAAGTGTTTTGGAAGCGAGATTTCGTAAGCTTCCAATTCCGATTCCGATCTCGAAGGAGGAAGCGGACGTCCGATGAAGCTTCCGTGCAACGTAGATTTCTCTAGTTGGAAAAGTAAGCAAGATTTCATATCAAAACTGTTAACAATATACATAATCAACTAAAAGATCATTCTCTAGCGGATTTTTCTGAATGAAGTTTAAATAATATAAATTATTACTATTAGAATGTAGTTGCAATTATTACTATTAGAATTTTGGTTCAATCAAATAATAGTTAGTATGTGACAACACCATGTTATTGCATTTGTCGAACATCAAACAACCGGCAGACGACAAAACTGATTTTAATGGATTATGAACTTTCGTTAGAACTTTTTGGCTGACCAAATTTCTTTAATATCATCAAACCCGAAAAGTAGCTTTTCATTCTTTCATATTGATACGCCTTTTTTATTATTTACAGTGCACGTACTATATTTAAGCGGAATGAAAAGAGACATGATGTTTGTAACTCAAGAAAAACAATAATGAAGTAGAAATGAATAATTTGAGGGAGAGTAATTTGAAACTATGATTGTTATGTGAAAGGATGCCACTGATAGTTACTTTGAAACATATAGAAGTGATGTAGCAAATCATTTGCTGGCATTAATTTATGATTCTTTATGAGAGCTCTTATTCTTTGTTATGTATCTCGATATAAAATTCTGACAATTTAAAGCTAAAACTATTTTTTTTTGCAAGAGAAATAATCATGCAAAAAAAGTTGGATCTTATGCAAGGGAAAAGAGCCTGCAGAATAATTGAACACGATCACATCTTTATTATGAGTAAGACTACTAATCATTTATTTGATTTAGAAAATAATATGATCTAGCTATAGGAAGAATAAATGTACAAACTTTTGTGTTTTTCTTTTCTTTACATGTAAGAAGAAAGAAGAAAAATCGTTGTCAACCTCTCGTGTTGAGCATAGTGGCTGCATTGCGGCTTGCGCAGTGCCTTGCAAATGATATTATTATCGTTGTTATAACATACATTATTGTGAATAACTATTTCAAAAAGCTTTGTCAAAGATCATGAGAGAACTACCAACGTAGTTCTTTGAAATTGAAGGAGAAAGAGAAAAACAGAACATTATTGAATCAAAAAATTCTAACTAATCATTAATTCTTCAAAATATTACACTTTTGAGTCATGGGACTGTCATGACTGTAGGTTAAAGCTAATATATGCAGATGCTTGGGAAATGAGACTTACATGATGGAGCGTAAGTCCAATATGGCTGAAAGTAATTCCCTTTGGCGATGCTGCTTTCAGTGGACACTCAGCTTGTCCAGGTAACTGTGGAGACATTGTTCCTTATTTGAACATGGACCGATCTGATAAGCACCCACTGAAGGAGATAACGGTCTAGTTCCATAGCCGAGCTTGATCACGTAGATGGTTCAGTTCGATGCAAAGGGCTTGCACCTTAAATAGATTGAAAAATATGACTTGATAATATAAAAGATAAATAAAAAATGAAAAACAAAAACAACACACAGCATCACCTAGTAAGGGTTCCAGGCTTCCAGCTTGTGTATGAAACGATACCAAGAGGAAGATCTATTTGGATGTAACCATATTTTTTTTGGATGTAACTGTTGAACTGATAAAAGCTGAAGTCTTGCTATAACTACTCCAAATTGCTGGGACGAAGGAACGGACTGAGGCTGAAGTGAAGGGAATCGTCAATCACAGCATCTTTGAGTCCACCACTTGCAGCCTAATAATAGAGAAAGAGAAAGGGATTAGATAAATCACACAAGGTAAAACTATTAGAAACACATTAATACCTTGCTTTCGAGCTCTTCCAGCTTTTGGTAATATGTGGTTTGCAAGATTTCTCATCTTCTTCAAGGCTGGTGATAACAACAAACTCTGCCTTCCTCGCAATATCCTGAAGAGATATGTTACATTTTTTTAAAAAATATGAGTTGCAAGCAAATGTGATGATAAATACACAAGAAAGAGAATAATCACCTTTCCGGTTGGAATGTTGACGAGATTACCAATGTCTCCAAGAGCCTTTCGGTTTTGTATTACAACATTCTTCGGTTTGACTTCTCCTAAATGCATCAGACAAACTAACTAATCAATTCCGTAACCTAATACACAAACTTTGTAAACTCATAGATCAAACCCAATCAAAACTTGTTTACAATCCCAAACTAAACAGAGAACCCACGCATAGAATCAAGAAAACAATAAGAACAAACAGCGAGTCAACAACCTACAACTCCTCTAGGATCATAGACTTTTGACGCCATTGATGAAGATTCTTCCTTCTCTCTGATCTCAAGTAAAGATCCTCCTCCGGTACTGCCTTCAACTTGGAAAGAGAGATCTGAGAAGCGGGCATCGTTCGTGCATGAGTGTTTCTGATTTTTGAGTAGAGAGATGCTATGAATCTGTGGAAACCATCAAGCCGAAGATGCCTATTTATAGGTTCGAAATCGCGAAGAAGATGAAGTGGGCGAATTCGGTGAAGTAATGAGATGTAGTGGGGTCAGCTTAACTGAGATTGAATGAAAGGTTTAATACGGAAACAGATGCGTTACAGAGGTGGTGGTCTGAGTTTCGAAGAGACAGAGCAAGAGAGGAGAAGAAAAGATCGGGTAGCAGCCGGGAAACCTAAACAAAGATGAGCCATCTTTGAATTTTCAGAGAAAGAACCCACAAAGCAAATAACATAAATAGGCCAACAAATTCAAAACATAAGCAGCTATTCGGTATTCACGACAGAGAGCTGCCACGTGTCGTTTTTTAAGATGCTCTCTGTTGACATGGCGTATTGTGAAGGGACTATAGTCAACTTTATTATAATAGATACATAGATAGATATGTTCAGTGAATAATCGAATAAACCCAAGAAAACTAATCATCTCTCATGTAAATTAGATTCATTCAAACAAATTTCACATGCATGCATCTTCATATAATATGTAACACATGTGTACTACTATCATGTCTAGTTATTACCATGCACTCTCCAAGTACGAAACCATATATATTCTTTTTCATATTAGTTATAACATTTAAATAAATATGTTTGAGTTTAGGGTATCATTAGCGACTAAACTGTGACTGAAAAAGTGATGGTTAGTTGCAATTTAGTAGCTGCCTATATCTGCCGACAAAAATTGCTACCCATATTTTCATTTGTTAATCCACAGTCACATGGATCACCACCTTCACCGTTGATAAGTTAAAATCTAATGGACCAAATATTTTCTCTTTATTTCTTTCTCTTCCTTCGGAGCGACAATATTTTTTTTTTGCTCAAAGTTTTGTTTCTTCTCTCCTCTTCGCCCTTTCATCCTCTGCAATATAGTTTTCTTCTGCGCTTATCAATTCGATCTGGTTTATAATAACTGAAACCCTATTGTTTTTGACAGATCTGGCGGATGAAGAACGATGACATACTACAACCAATCCCACTGTCACGACCCAGAGACGTCCCTACAGAGTATTAAAAATCTATAGACGTATCTACAGTGTATTAAAAAAAAACATTCGTTTTAGGCCTCCGAATAATATTATTTTTTTTAGGGCTCAAAATTTAAAATAATTTCTAATATAATTGCTGAACTTATTTTTTTAAAAAACACTTTCCACGAGAATCAATCCATGTATTTTTTTCTTATATGATATAATATAGTATATTTACATAATTACTTATTCTTGTAAGTGTTAAATTTGTGTTTTTGGCGAAGGTGATATATCATATTAGAAAATTGTTTTTATTATAGTTGTATATAAGTTTATTTTTAAAACTTGCATTAGGCCCCTAAAATATTTCGCACGGCACAGTCACGACCGCCTCTTAATCCCGCCGTTGGACGAGACTTATTACCCCCTCGTCTCGCTCTGGTGGTTTCCTGTCTGGCGTCTCCTGGACCTACTGCTGCATCTTGGATCCGTCTCGATTCCATCACCAGTCAAGTTCTCCGACTCTGCCCCTGCACTCTACAACTCCGCCGACGCATCTCAGGTCAAGATCTACTAATCCGCCGCTTCATATCTCGTTAAGCTATCCAGTCAAGCACACACATTTAAGAAAATGCAAGAACAACTAGAAGTTTGAAGAGCAAGCAGACGATTAGATACTGATTAGTGATTACCAACAATTCCATCAAATGTGTAGATTTTTTTTATATTTCGGGAAAATGATTTTATGTTTTCTTAAATCTGAAACAACTTCTAATTATTTATGTTTATATATTTTAATGTTTTGAATTATAAATATTAAATTCTAAATTTCAAATATCATAAATTAAAAGTAGATTTGAAAATCAGTATTCCAATTTTTTATAATTTAATAATTATATATATATTGAGTCAGTAATAAGTTACTAATTTTTGCAACTACTTGTGACTACATGGAAATACGGTAGTTGTTATGAGGTCACAAATGTCACTAAGTTTTGAGACCAATTTGTGACAACCAAAAGTATTACAGAACAAAAAAAACAGTTTTCAGTCGCAAAAGTTTGCAACTACATTCTGACTTGAATTAGCGACTTCTTTGCCACTTAATATTTGCGATTTTTACACATTTTGCGATTGTGATTTACGTCACAAAGTAGTTACAAACTAAGAATAATAAAAGAGTTGGATATTAGTTGCTTTTTTCCAACTAATTTGCGACGAGCTATTTTCAACTCCGATCGGTAGTTGCAAAATCATCTCAAATATCTGATTTGTGACTACTTTACAACTATTCTTACAGTTGCAACAACTGTGTTTTCTAGTAGTGATGTATTAGTTTATGTGGATTACTAGTGGTTTGCCGCGCTACGCGCGATGTTAGTGATTTGTATAGCCAAAAACAGACATATCGGTGAAGCAACGCAGAACATACAGCAGATTCTGTCATTGGAGAAAAGGATACGCAGATCCAAAGACCAGGCGCCAGCGGTTAGAGACAATGAAACGCAACGATCACGTCAACAACATCCTTTTAAGCTGCAGAAAAGTGATACATGGAAAACTAAAGAAAAATAATCTCTCTAAAGTAATGACTACACTTTATATTATAATATTTTTTCAATATTCTATCTTCTTTACAAACCATATTCTATGCATGAGTGTTTGTAAAAGCATAATATTTTTTTTTAAAATTAAATGCTTTTTCAGGGTTGTTTGTTTTTGCTCTTAGTTCTATCTTGAGGTAGGGACGTCGAGCCGTCGAGAAGCTGAAGCTACTAAATGAGACTTTGGGTTGCTGCCAAAGAGAACGTGGGCGAGGCTTCAAGAGTCATCATGTGGTTGTCAAAAAGATATGTTCTTATACCTTGTTAACGCTGATGTTGCTTCAAGTGTCATCATCATCGACGTCAGCTTCGAGAGCGTCATCATGTAGTTCTCAAAAATATATGTTCTTATACTTTTGTCATGGAGCCTAGAATGTTACAATTGAATATTTCAAACTCTATTCCTTGATCAACTTTTGATACTTTTAATCTTTGTAATTGAATATAAGTAAAACGTATCGATGGTGATTTAGATATATATTGCTTTTTTGGGTTAATTAACTAAAGATGATGCTTCTTTAGTGTGGGGGATTAATCCTACAGCTGGGATTACTCAAGTGTTTTTTATGTTTCCTTTCTTTCTGACTCCCCCAGGCCCCCACGTTTAGTAAATTAATACATCCGCCCATCATCGTTTAACTTTATAATACGTTTCTGAGTTCTCATATTAAGCAAATCGTTAACCGTAATAAAACAAAAAAACTAAAAGTACTTGTATGTGTAAGAATTTTGTTTGAGATTACGATATACGTAAATAATTAGATGTAAATTAGGAAGTACTGGAAATGTAATTTTTGAATGATTAATTGTATTAAGTACTGGTTAACAAAAAAAAAAGTATTAAGTACTGGAAAAGCAAATTTTCAATGATTAAAAAATCAGCAAACTAAAAATTACTATAAATTTAGTGATATAAAGTTTATATTAAAAAGATGCTATAGAAAAGTTATGTGGACATTTAAATTAAATATATATACAATTTCGTTAATTATTGATTTGGGCTTCTAAAATTATTGTTAATGGACCACTAAGATAACAAATTAAAACCCAAAAAAATCTTTGAAAGCACGTGGTCATCTTCTTCATTATCAGGCTATCCAATACTGAAACAATCGCAACAACGCTGATCGTCTCACAGCCTAATGTTACCGATTAGCTCAAACTCGCCATGCCGTAGCTCCGATTATGTATCCTCAGCCGCCGAGGTCATGCAATGGAGTTTTAGAACACAGGTTAAGAATCGGTTTGGTTCCGATGAAGCCACCACAGCAGCGAAGCCGGCGAGAGGTGCAGGAGAAAGAATAGTGGTTCCATATCGGTCAAAGCTGGTCTCCAGTTTTCTGTCGATCGTATCTCTTGTAATTTGAAGTAGGGTTGTTATGTGTATGGCTCAAGTGCTTTTGTTTACCTCGCCGCCTCCTCAAGTACCTCCCCGATAAGGTGAATCTTAGATCTCTCCTGTCTTTTTCTCCGTCGATTATGTGTGTTTTGGATCTGCTTTAATCGATAGAGCTGGAGCAAGTCACATTAAGGTTTCCCAAAACCTAAACAAACGTACCTTCACCGGCTTTCAAATCGGTGATCAGAAGGAGAAGGTTGCCATTGTTGGATGGTGGTTCTCTAAGAATTAAAATGATTGAGAGGGTGAAAGTGATGCATATCCACGACAAACTCCATTATTTATAGCTGTAGAATCAAAATCATGAAGTACATATGGGTTGTATTGACATCTACGTAGTGGATGGTGTGTATCAATGGTGTTAATGAGAAAGTTAATTACTTTGATTGAATGCTGACCTAAACTGTTACGCCGGCGACTATAGTGAGGAGGTAGGGTGAACATCGATCGTCACAACAACAACGTAGCCTACGCGAAGAATGAGATCTGACCCATTTGAGATGAATTCTTGTTTAGGTCCAAATAAAAGTCCAAATGATAGAGCCCATACGTTTTTCAGATTGATTTTGAGAATGAAAAAGCTAGCTTCTCAGAATTTTTTTAGGTGCCACGCGGGAGAAAATGCCCCCAACTATTTACTGATGTGGAGGGCTGAGATAAGAGAAAACTCTACTTTATAATTATAGATATAATTGTGGCAAGTACGAATCCTTCAAGCTCGAGACAGTTGATTCAGGATCTCTCTCAACAGTTCAAATTAAGGGATCTTGGAGTTTTTAAATATTTTTTGGGTTTGTAGTTAGTTCGAACAAGTCAAGGAAGCTCCATATGTCAACGCAAATATGCTTTGGAGCTCCTTGCATCTACTTGTATGTTAGCTTGCAAACCAATATCTACTCCCATGGTTCCTAATCTACATTTGGCACAACAAGAGTAGGATTGAAATAAACTCAATTCAATTACAAAATTACTTCATTTGAAATTAAAAAGAAAATTATATTGAAGATGGTCTTATACTATTTATATTTTATCGTATTATTTTTCATCTAAAATTATAAACATATACTATCAGAGTCGTTGATTACTAGTATATCACAACGAAATTAAGCTCATATCCCGAATGATCCAAATAAATCATTACACTAAGATAATTAATACAACGATGATCATATCTCATATATAAATTAAAAGGCCTCTCCCGTAGGAAAAATATTTTTTTGACTAAGTACAAAATATTTGATGCTCCAGTGATCATAGCCAAATCAAAATTTGCGATTAGTGATCATAGCCAAGAAAAGAAAAAAAAAAGCACCTGTCACATAAAGACCATTTTCAAATCTCAACTAACACCCCCCCCCCCCCCCCCCCCCCCCCCCCCCCCCAACATTAAGTTCATTATTGGTAGGGCCGAACGACATGGATGGCTCACTTTTCTTTCTTATACTAGTAAATACAAATTCTTAGGTGTACTTTGAGTGATTCAAATGTCACATGATACCACAGTTATTTGTATAAACACATCCTTAACTACATTGTTATGTTTTATACATTTTTATGATCAGGAATAGTTTGATGATATTTAGACTAATCTTTGAGATTCCCTATATGCCAACAACATGTTCAAAACTTGGATATATATATAGAGAAGTTTACTCAGATATTATATATTTTAGGACTTATGACCAGAACCATACAAAAAATTTTTTATTACTGGCATTTTTTAAATGCCAAGCGTGCCCTTTATCCACGTTATGAGGAAAAAACGTATTTACGAGAATGCCATTACTTTTTAACGCCACGTAAGCAAAAATCCGGCGACACGTAGGAATACGCTTCCGTGTTTTCATTAAGTCAGCCGTAAAAGAATACGTCTTTCGTTACGGCTGGTATATATATAAGTTTCGGCTGACTTATAATAAAATAGTTGACTTAGTAAAAAAAGCTGATTTAAGACAATAAGTAAACCACGCGTAAGGGTTGAGTTATATGAATCTAGTTGAGTTATTGGACAACGGCTGACTTACGTACTGACATTACGGCTGACTTAATCATCGATGGATTGATTTCTGGAAAATTTGGTTGAGTCGTAGTAAAGACACGACTCAGTTATATACCCACGGCTGAGTTAATGAACACCGAATGACTGGGTTATGGGATGTTTGACGGCTGGGTTATCTTAAATCAGCCGAAACTGGATGGCTTAACATGAAACTCAGCTATATTGTGGTTGAGTTATTAGCGAAAGATTAATTACTAGAATAATATTGTTTTACGGCTGAATTGTTAAACGATATGGTTGGCTTATTGTATTTCATCCTATTTACAGCTGGGTTATCAAAAAAGATTAATTACTGAACTAGTATCCACGTTTCGGCAGACTTACTTACTACATGTGGACTGACTTAGGGTGTCTGAGTTATATATTATTTTGGTGGCTGACGTTACGGCTGACTTAATCATCGATGGATTGATTTCTAGAAAATTTGGTTGAGTCGTAGTAAAGACACGACTCAGTTATATACCCACGGCTGAGTTAATGAACACCAAATGGCTGGGTTATGGGATGTTTGACGGCTGGGTTATCTTAAATCAGCCGAAACTGGATGGCTTAACATGAAACTCAGCTATATTGTGGTTGAGTTATTAGCGAAAGATTAATTACTAGAATAATATTGTTTTACGGCTGAATTGTTAAACGATATGGTTGGCTTATTGTATTTCATCCTATTTACAGCTGGGTTATCGAAAAAGATTAATTACTGAACTAGTATCCACGTTTCGGCAGACTTACTTACTACATGTGGACTGACTTAGGGTGTCTGAGTTATATATTATTTTGGTGGCTGAAAAACCGAATTTCCATGTCAGCTGCCATGTCATCAATTCGGATTTGCCATGTCATCAGTAACGAAAGAACTTCAAAACTAGGTTTTAATCAGCCTGTTCATATTCCTCTCCTCCCCTTTCATACCCGTTATTTCTCTTCTTCATCTATCTCAGTTGGTTATGGATCTGGTTATTATTGTTTCCGGTAACTGGATTAAGAAAAACACATATGTATTCAACGCTGATAGTAGAGGGTGTAGAGTTCTCCATTTAGATGAGAACTCTACACATGAAGATTTCGCAAAGTCTGTTTTCGATGATTACGGATTGAATGAAATGAGTGATCATATTCAGCTAAGCTACATGTTCTCGAATAAATCATTGAAAACAATGGCGCACGACACTCCACCAGTGTACGTGTCCAATACTCGGCAGTTGCAAGGTTTTGTAGCCCTAAAGAAAATCGAACAACTACGTCTTTGTGTTGAGATTACGGAGAACAAGGACGACAGAGCAAGAGAGAAGACTAAAACAAACTTCAGTTTTAGCTCAGAAGTAGAAGCGTCAGAAGTTGAGTCCAGAGACGCTAATTACAGTGGGAGTTACGATGGTTGCAGTTCGGAGAAGGAAGAAGAGGACAATGAGATTGATTGTTCTAGTATTGTGGAAGGAGAAAATCAGAACGTAGGCGGAGAAGATGAAACAGGCAAAGAAAACGAAGAAGACGATGAATTTGATAGCCGATTTGATATGTTCGACGACTCGGACGGTGCGTCATCTGAAGATGATAACTTCAGCTCATACGGTGAGTCTCCTTTAGAAGACGAAGAGTCACCAACGATACCTCCCAAGAAGATATATCAGCACTTTTCGATGAGCAGGTCTAAAGAGAGTGAGGAGGTTCTTCTAAGGTTGTAGATGTCGTCGTTAAATCTTGCGGTAGGGCAACGATACGAGAGTAAAGCCGATTTGGAGAGACGACTGAAACTTCTTACAGTGAAGGATCGATTTGATTATGATGTAGACATATCAACCCGAACATTATTCATTGTTAAGTGTTGGGTTGATGGATGTATCTGGAGGGTTCGTGCTTCTACCAAAGGGGAATCCCCGGCGTTCTATGTTTGTATTTACGAATCGAATCATACATGTTCTACAACTGAGCGTTCTAATCGATGTCAAAATGCAACACCAGATATTTTAGGAGAGTTGTACAAGAACTTTCTCGGCGACGTTGGTCCGGCCGTTCGCCCTACGAGTGTTGGAATAGCTATCACTAAGCAGTTTGGTGTAAAGGTAATTACTTTGGTGTAACTGAGTTATGTTTACGAAACAGCTGAGTAATATGTGTTTCGTAGCGGCTGATATATTTACACAATGCGGCCGAGTTATATTAAAATAGTGTTGAATTAGTTTTACGTTGTGACTGACTTAATTGTATGATGTGGCTGAGTTATGTGTATCGTTTTTCATGTGAACAGATGGAATATTGGAAATCTTACCGGACACTGAAATTTGCAAGGGAAATCGTTCAGGGAACACCTGAGAGTGGGTTTAAACGCTTGCCTTCTTATTTATACATGATAATAAGGGAAAATCCGAGTACAGTTACGCGTCTTCAAATCGATGATAATAGAAAATTCATGTATGTGTTTCTTGCGTTTGGTGCGAGCGTAAATGGGTTTCCTTTCATGCGCAAAGTTGTGGTTGTCGACAGTACGTTTCTTAAGCGCAAAGGGACGCTTCTCACAGCACTAGCTCAGGATGGTAACTTTCAGATTTTTCCAATAGCCTTCGCAGTGGTTGACACTGAAAATGATGATTCCTAGCATTGGTTTTTTACGCAACTAAAACTTTTGATTCCTGACGACGAGGGTCTTGCGATAATCTCGGATAGGCATAACTCGATTGGGAAAGCAATTACAAATGTGTATCCGCTTGCTTCTCGTGGAATTTGCACGTACCATCTATATAATAATATACTGGGACAGTACAAAGGAAAAGATGCATTTCGTCTGGTGAAAAAAGCGGCGAGATGTTTTAAGATGTCTGACTTTACTCAGATTTTCGAGGAAATTGAAGCGATTAATCCAGCACTCCACGGCTACCTCCAAAGGGCTGATGTCCGACTGTGGACGCGTGTTCATTTCCCGGGCGAGAGGTACAATTTGATGACTACGAACATAGTGGAATCAATGAACAGAGCATTGTCGAATGCTAGAGGTCTTAACATTGTTCGGATATTAGAATCGATACGGGTTATGATGACCAGATGGTTTGCTGAACGAAGAGAGGATGCCAGATCGCAGCAAACCACACTTACTCGTGGTGTGGAGAAACTACTACATGTAAGTAAGCCTTTAAAAAAATTAGTCAGCCTTTAAATTCATAAGTCAGTCTTTACAGCTCTTAAGTCAGCGCTTAAGATGTACTAAGTCAGTCGTTTCACATTAATTATATATTTTTTAATAGGGTCGTGTAACTGCCGCCAGAGATTTGGCGGTACAGAGGATTGATGATCATCACACTGAAGTTAAATATGGATCTTCCGGCGAGTCTGTGCATGTTGTTAATTTGGTAGAGCGAAAGTGCACATGTCGCCGTTTCGAACTCGAGAAATTACCATGTGTACAAGCAATCGCAGCGGCGGAGTACAGGAATGTTTCTCGTAAATCCTTGTGCAGTCCTTACTATACCAGCAATTATTTGGTTAGCCATACGCTGAATCGGTCATGCCGGTTGATTCAGCGCAACCTGTTCCAAAACTCGTGGCTAACGCTGCTGGCCCCCGACTGTACGTCAACCACTAGGCAGACCGAAGAAAAATAAGATGGAATGGGGTTGGGGTAGTGGTTGAACGTGCGGCCCGTAACTCCATCCAAGTAAATGGAATTTTTCCCTCTTCTTGAATTGCCTGAAGAAATTCAGGCGGTAGTGGTTGAACGTGCGGCCCGTAACTCCATCCAAGATCTCTATGGCCTCAAAGCATCGTCGAGGTCGATAAAGGCGTTAGCAGAGCGGCGTGGGGTTTACCATTTCCTCGATGTTTTATCCGTTCCCTGGGGACTCAATATGCCTTCTGAGTTGTTGAAAACTTGCTACAATGAGGGAAATCCAAGCATGCTTTATATAAAGGGTGTACAGTTTTTCTACTCCTTGGACCTTCACGAAGAAGGGCTTTCTCTCATGAAGCGTGCAGCAGATGCTGGATATGAGCGTGATGTGTATACACACGCAATGACTCGAGCAATCTTTGAGGGTGAAGGGAAGTATTTTGATGGTATTCCATTTGAATCTGTTGACAGGATCGGTAAACTAGTGCGCTCTGTGAAATGGGGTTGGGGTTTGTGGCATGGTGAATATTTTCGCGACCATAAGGTCCTGTTCATTTGCTTTTTTATGTCATCGTTCTACAGATGCCAATGTGCAAATCTTGTGCAGCGATAATGTCACTGCTTGTGGCACATTGATGTCACTAAGGATGATAACATGTGTAACCGCTGTTTCTGGATCAAAGAGCTCGGCTTGTTCTTACGTGATTTTGAACCGATAAGCCTGTTAAGGGACACAAGGAAGTGGTGAAGATGTAATGTATCAAAACTTATCTTTTTATGTTATTTGCTATTCCAGTATGTTGTATGTCGAGACTAATATTCTATGGCTAAGTTGATGTTTTCTAATATTTGATTAAATGCTATTTATAGGCTGAGTTAATTGTTTCGTTGGCTAAGTTAAATATATTCGAAGACTGAGTTAATGGTTCCTAAGGCAACGTAAAATCTATTTCGAGGCTGAGTTAATTTTTGTAAGGCTAAGTAAAATCTATTTAAGGGCTGAGTTAATTGTTTTCAAGGCTGAGTTAATTGTTTCTTAGGCTAGGTAAATGCTATTTGAAGGCTGAATTATTTGTTTTTACAGCTTAGTTAATTTAATTTCACGGTTATTAAATGATTTGATTAAAACATAGGACTGAATTAAACCAACGTAACAAGAAACTCCATTAAAGAAAATTTTATTGTCTCGATAGTATAAAGGTCTCGATATTTGTTAGAACCTTGACTTATTTTCACACGCCTAATATTAATTTTGATTTATTAAAATTCACGTGAAATCCCAACCGTCGCGAATCATGTTTCGGCTGAGTTGGCTGAATTATATCTTACTGGCCAATTAGAGTCGAGGAAAACATCGAAAAACTCATGGCAACTGAATTTGATCACGCGCATAATAATGGTCTCGATTTACACTGGTCTGGATAAATGAACCGTCTTGCTGAGTTATTGATGCATAAAAACTGATTTGTGTTAATTTATATCACGACTGAGTTATATGAATAGGTAGAAAATAAAACATGATGTGTGTTACATAGTACATAAAATCCGGTCTTAAGAAACATAAAAATAAAAGAGAAGTTGATGACATGAGATTAATCATCCAGCATCCATTTTTCATGAAGCTTACACCAGTCAGGGTCGATGACCTTCACAGCTCCCAACTCTGCTTCGGCTTCACAATGCTGAGCGGTAAGTGTCTCCAACTCAGCCACGAGGTCAAATTTGCCTTCGGCCTTGATAATGGCATCAAGCAATTTCATGCGCACAGCAATAGAATTTACTTTGCTGGAGGCGTCGTTCCATTCAGATTCAGATTGCCTTTGTTCCTTGGCCAAGCGGAGAAGCGCCCTGTAATGCTCCGTCGTTTCCATTTTCCCTTTGTTATAACCTTCAACAGCATCCGCTCCATAGACATCCTCCATAGGACGTTTCATCGATCTTTTCGATCCTTCCATTGCCACTTGATCACTTAATGAGGGTTTGGATTTGTGGCATTGTGCGCTTTGTATTTATAGATAAAAAATGATCCATTGGAGTTTTTTGGAAAGCATCTCTTCGACTACGAGATAATTCATGTCCTTTGGAAAGCATCTCCTCGACTACGAGTTAATTGTTTCCAAGGGCTGAGTTAATTGTTTCAAAGGCTGAGTGAATTATTTGTTTTCACGGCTGAGTTAATTTAATTTTCCGGTTATTAAATGATTTTATTAAAACATACTGACTTATCAAAAGACTGATATACAGTTTCGGTCAGGTTATCGTTTACATAGGACTGAATTAAACCAACCTAACAAGAAACTCCATTAACGAAAAATTTTATTGTCTCCATAGTATAAAGGTCTCGATATTTGTTTGAACCTTGACTTATTTTCACACGCCTAATAAAGGGCGGCATACTTGATTGAAACGCATAATATTAATTTTGATTTATTAGTTCGGATAACCACACAATATATAAGAATTATCTTTTTTATTTTAAAATATTTTTTAGATCTAAAAGTTATAATACATGAGTGCTTGCCGTATCCCTATATGTAAAGACATACTAATAATGAGTCTCGATATTATCATGGCAGCCAAAAATTCTCACACGCATAATAATGTTATTTTCTGATATTTGATTAAATGCTATTTAAAGGCTGAGTTAATTGTTTCCAAGGCTGAGTTAATTGTTTCTTAGGCTAGGTAAATGCTATTTGAGAGGCTGAATTTATTCTTTTTACAGCTGAGTTAATTTTATTTCACACCTAATATTAATTTTGATTTATTAAAATTCACGTGTAATTCCAACCGTCGCGAATCATGTTTCGGCTTGAGTTGGCTGAATTATAAATAAGGTACTGAGAACAATCGGACTCTCAACAGTCAATTATTACACATTTTCTCTATCTCTCTAAATCAATTATAGGCTGAGTTAGTGTAGATGGAATTTTTTCCTCTTCTTGAATTGCCTGAAGAAATTCAGGCGGTAGTGGTTGAACGTGCGGCCCGTAACTCCATCCAAGATCTCTTTGGCCTCAAAGCATCGTCGAGGTCGATGAAGGGGTTAGCAGAGAGGCGTGGGGTTTACCATTTCTTCGATGTCTTATCCGTTCCCTGGGGACTCAATATGCCTTATGAGTTGTTGAAAGCTTGCTACGCTGAAGGAAATCCAAGCACGCTTTATATAAAGGGTGTACAGTTTTCTACTCCTTCGACCTTAAAGAAGAAGGGATTTCTCTCATAAAGCGTGCAGCAGATGCAGGTTATGAGCGTGCTGTGTATACACACGCAATGACTCGAGCAATCTTTTGGGGTGAAAGGAAGTATTTATCTCGTATTCCAATAGAATCACTTGACAGGATCGGGAAACTAGTGCGATCTGTCAAATGGGCTTGGGGTTTGTGGCACACACCCGAGTTCAAAGAAAGAATAGCCCTGTTCATATCACATATTCTTCCAAAGTTCTACAGTTGCCAATGCGAAAATCCTGTGGAGCGAGACTGTCCCTGCTTGTGGCACATTGATGTCACTAAGGATGACAACATGTGTTCCCACTGTTTGTGGCTCAAAGAGATCGGCTTATTCTTACGTGAATTTGAACCGGTTAGCCTTTATAGGAACACAAGAAAATGGTGAAGATGTAATGTATCAGAACTTATCTTTTTATGTTATTTGTTATTCCAGTATGTATGTTATTTTCTGATATTTGATTAAATGCTATTTAAAGGCTGAGTTAATTGTTTCGTTCGCTAAGTTAAATATATTTGAAGACTGAGTTAACGGTTCCCAAGGCTACGTAAAATCTATTTAAGGGCTGAGTTAATTGTTTATCAAGCTGAGTTAATTGTTTCTTAGGCTAGGTAAATGCTATTTGAAGACTGAATTATTTGTTTTCACGGCTGAGTTAATTTAATTTTCCGGTTATTAAATGATTTTATTAAAACATACTGACTTATCAAAAGACTGATTTACGGTTTCGGTCAGGTTATCGTTTACATAGGACTGAATTAAACCAACCTAACAAGAAACTCCATTAACGAAAATTTTATTGTCTCGATAGTATAAAGGTCTCGATATTTGTTTGAACCTTGACTTATTTTCACACGCCTAATAAAGGGCAGCATAATTGATTGAAGCGACTAATATTAATTTTGATTTATTAGTTCGGATAACCACACAATATATAAGAATTATCTTTTTTATTTTAAAATATTTTTTAGATTTTAGATAATTCTTAATATTGTTAGTTATAATACATGAGAGCTTGCCATATCCCTATATGTAAAGACATACTAATAATGAGTCTCGATATTATCATGGCAGCCAAAAATTCTCACACGCATAATAATGTTATTTTCTGATATTTGATTAAATGCTATTTAAAGGCTGAGTTAATTGTTTCCAAGGCAACGTAAAATATATTTGGAGGCTGGGTACATTTTTATAAGGCTAAGTAAAATCTATTTAATGGCTGAGTTAATTTTTTCTCAGGCTGAGTTAATTGTTTCTTAGGCTAGGTAAATGCTATTTGAAGACTGAATTATTTGTTTCACGGCTGAGTTAATTTAATTTTCCGGTTATTAAATGATTTTATTAAAACATATTGACTTATCAAAAGACTGATTTACGGTTTCGGTCAGGTTATCGTTTACATAGGACTGAATTAAACCAACCTAACATGAAACTCCATTAACGAAAATTTTATTGTCTCGATAGTATAAAGATCTCGATATTTGTTTGAACCTTGACTTATTTTCACACGCCTAATAAAGGGCGGCATACTTGATTGAAGCGACTAATATTAATTTTGATTTATTAGTTCGGATAATCACACAATATATAAGTATCCCTATATGTAAAGACATACTAATAATGAATCTCGATATTATCATGACAGCCAAAAATTCCCACACGCATAATAATGTTCACGATTTTCGATACTGGAATATGAACCGCAACTTTTAAAATAATTCTGATGCTGAGTATAACGAAAATTCGAGAAGGTTGAATAATATAATACATATTTACAAAGGCTTGTTAAATACTATAATTCATGTCCTTTGGAAAGCATCTCTACAACTCTGATAAGGCTGAGTTAGTGTTAACGGGGGCTGAGTTAATTTTTACTAAGGCTGAGTTACGTTTGAATTTGTAAGAAGTTTTTATACTATAATTCATGTCCTTTGGAAAGCATCTATACAACTCTGATAAGGCTGAGTTAGTGTTAACGGGGGCTGAGTTAATTTTTACTTAGGCTGAGTTCCGTTTGAATTAGTGCGAAGTTTTTATACTATAATTCATGTCTTTTGGAAAGCATCTATACAACTCTGATAAGGCTGAGTTAGTGTTAACGGGGGCTGAGTTAATTTTTACTTAGGCTGAGTTATGTTTGAATTAGTGCGAAGTTTTTATACTATAATTCATGTCCTTTAGAAAGCATATATACAACTCTGATAAGGCTGAATTAGTGCGAAGTTTTTATACTAATGTGGTCGAATTTTTAAGAAAATAAACAAAATCTCATTCAAAAACCGAAATTATCAGGTCCAAACTCTTCAAACATGTCGACAAGAGCAAGCCAAACTCTAGTTATCATCCACTCAGGCTTATCGCCACCCTGCGCCCAACACCTTTTCAACCATCGCATTTGAGATCGAAACATCGTTCTGGCCACCAGATTGAAATGCGTCCATACTAAAAAATTATGTCTTGGATCCCAAGTGTTTGTCCGCTAAAAGAAGAAGATAACAGAATATTAGAAACCCAGCGTTCCTTTAAACATATAACTATTGTTTAATGGAATATATATACATAATCGGTGCTTACAGCGAGTATAAGAAACCAGCGTTCCTTAAAATGAGCGGGGATGAAGCGGTATGTCGGCCACTCATGAACCCATCCTTTTCGAAGAATATTTGGGATCGCCTGCGAAAGATCATGTAAAAAATCTAAACCGTCAACATAGACCCCTGGACCAGGGTTTAGAGCCGGGAGGTTTTCCCGATCTGCAGAACTTAGAATGGCATTCACACTGCTGGCGAACTTTAATGACCAGCCAGGAACAATCTCCATATCCATATGGTTTAGGTTTTTATAAAGAGTGAATGATATTGGAAAGAGAATGAAAGAGAAATTGGACATATATAGAGCCCAATGGAAATGCGAATAGTCGCCAAATTCAAAGAATAAAAATTCCAAGTTGCTATCTTATTTCCCCGCCAAACATCTACATTTATCAAACGTGGCGGCCGAGTTATATAGCCTATTACGGCTGATTTAATATTTGGGATTTAGGGTTTAGGGTTTAGTATTTAGAGTTTAGGTTTGTTTATTTAGGGATTTATGTTTAGGATTTGGAATAACGGTGTGATAAATATAACGAATAACAAAAATTTAGTCTTAAAATGCATTGTATATAGTTTAGGAGAGTTGTATTATGATCACACTCTATATCTACATGTAAGGTTTTAAGTAATTGTAAGATAACATATACCTCAAGATAATGATCGATTCTAAACTCGTTAATTCAATAAATAAGAGACGTTCGATTGATTATATATTCACTTATTAGGGAATGTTATAACATTTTTAAGTATAAACATATCAATTATTTTAATTCAGGGTATGGTTTGAGGTATGGCTGACTTTTATCTACCTTAACGGCTGCTTTATGAAGACGAATCGGCTGACTTATTAAATATTTTCCTATCTTAGGGTATGGTTTGAGGTTTGGCTGAGCTATATCTACCTTAACGGCTGACTTAATAAAATAAAACAACATTAAACAACTTAAGGTAATTGGAAAGTCTGATTGAAAATAACAAACATAGATTCATTTGGAAAGCTAATTGTTCTCCGCCCTGTTTCCTCCTTCATCGAGGATCTCTGCCGCCATCTTCAACCGTAAACCTTGAATATTTTTATCGTTTATCCCAACAAAACTTACACCAAGCGCTAGACACTCCACAAACTTCAACGCATACACCCCACAATCGCCAATCTGGGTGTTTTGTGGAGTGTACCTTTTGCTCCTCCTCCTAAATGCGAACTTCTTCCTACTCGGGGTTCGGAGATTGGCAGGAATGTTTTGATTCAAAATATCGGGAAGCATAAGCGTTATCGTTTTAAATGAATCAAGCATTTTCTTCTCACTTTTGGTTGTTACCTCTCCAATGATTGAATCATAGCAATCAACCTTCTCCTTCTTCAGATCCACGTGAAAAGCCACCCAGTGATTTCCGCCGGTTTGAAGACATCCGTACAAGTGATCCACGTGTTCATACCACTTCAAGTTTGTTTGAAAGTTAGAGGGAAGCTTACCGTGTACAAGATTTTCATAACCATTCCCTGTGAACTTCATCATATTAGGTTTTATCTTGAACTGCTTGTAATCGTCAATCCACTTAGACAAGAACCAAGGATCAATGAAGGCAATTCGCTTGGTCCAGAATGGGGTGGGATCTCGCATGGACCTCTTAATGAGGACGCTAATATACGCAGAGATATGCTACACAATAAATATTAACAAGTCAGCCGTAAACAAATATATAAGTCAGCCTTAATAGAAGATAGAAATCAGCTGAAAGATCATGTAAAACTCTGTCGTAATTATAGACTTACATCATCAAACAACTATCCATATTGGCTATGCAGCCACGGTCTTTCAAGGATGAGTATGCTGTAGAAGTCACCCTCACGAGCGGCGGATCTTACAACTCTTTTCTTTGCTGGTGCTGGTGGTTTGGGTGGAATTCTCGAGATGTGTTGCATAAGTTTATCCAATACAATCGGATCAACAGGTGCTAGAGGATCATATATTGCTGATGAAGGCTCAACATTATTCCTCATGCACGTCGTTCCATTGTCTCCAATGTACGGAAAAACTGGTCTTGAAGAACCTTCAGATAATGCAAACCCTTGTGGAGATAATTTAACCGTTTTCTCCCGATATTCCTTTACTATAGCAGATCTAATCAATTCCTGACTCTCCATAGGCGACTCCGGCAAGATTTCATTCTCCTCAGCAAGAACTTCGTCGGTCATTACAGCAAATTCACTGTCCTCTACAGAATCTTCAACCTTGCATCTTTTTACATTGGCACGCGGTGTAGTTATATTATTTCTCTTCTCATTATCGGCTTCTTGATTCTTTAACTCAGCCAGTTCTTCATTCATTAACTCAGTCTGTTCATGATTCTTTAACTCAGCCTGTTCTTCATTCATTAACTCAGCCTGTTTTGGTTTCTTTAACTCAGGCTGTTTTTGCTTCATTGAGGCAGCCGCTTTTCTCTTAGCGGCAGCTTTCTCCTTCCTCTTCAACACAGCCTCTGCTTGCACAGCTTTTTTCTTATCTTCTGCATCCTCATCCTTTATAGTACGGTTGCGCGTGGAGCGGCGACGTAAGTCTTCAGCCTTAGTTGCCTTTGCAGGAGAAACATATAGGAAATTAAGAACATTAGCACCCTCATCTTCAGCATGTGTTCCAAACTCCTTAGCCAAAGTTTTTTTCATCTCTCTCTCCTTATCAAGCTCGTTGGACAAATTGTTTCTAGGTCCCATATCCTTTCCAGGGGTTTCAGCTAACAGTGGACTACAGACAGACTTCTGCTGGGTATTAGGCTGCGGTGATGACAACGGTTCAGGTTGTTGGTCGGCGGCGACGTTTGAGAGGTTATCTTTGTTTTGGGGATTTTTTCCTATCCCCATAACTTTCAGACGCTCCTCAACTGCAACTTTCACCATGTCATCTATCGACTTCTGGTCCACCAATGGTTTTTTAAATCGCGCGTCCATCAGATCAAATTTTCTGGAAAGTTTATCCAGAGTACTCGCAATGGCCATCAGACTCACATTGTTCCCCGAATCTTTATTACCTTCCTCTTCGCTTGAACCCTTTCCCGTTGCAGCAGCTTCACCCTCATTGGTCTTAACTTTATTCTGCTTCTTAGTGGGTGGCTCAGCTTTCTTCTTCTTCTCGTTACCCTTCCCCTCCGCATTTCCATGCACTTCCCAAAAACCTTTTACAAATCTACCTACATGTATGTCTGTTATCAAGTTAACGAGTTGTGGGTCGTCAGGTTGACACGACCATTCAGGAAACAACTCTTCGATTGACTCCTTCGAAACCATTCTCCTAACACGCACCTGTAACACCAGGTTATAATATAACTCAGCCACCAAATAAACACAACACTCAGCCATTAAGTCTAATAAATCAGCCATTTAAGAAATCAAAACGCAGCGTTACACCTTACCTGGCTATGTTGTTTTATCTCGGCAGACAACAAGTTTTCGAAATTTGCACAAGTACGCTTTCCACCCCATCGTAAAAGTGGAACGTCTTCATTATTCACCACTCTCCCAAAACACTCGCCAAAGCAGACGATGGATTCATACGCCCAAATCAATAATGCATCCTTTAGGCCGCTTAATGTGTATGACCCCCTGTCTGGAGCCAACGTTTTAATAGAGTCAATGAGAACTTCGTATGCAGTCCGACCCCATGGATACGACTTCATGGCTTCATCGTCAAACACTCTTTTGGCACTTTCAAATGGCACCCGAGAATTTTGATGCAAACAATAAAGTACCATGTGTTGAAGAACTAATAGCCCTAGCCATTTACGCTCTTCAAATGTCCAACTCGAGCAGACCTCTATTGAATTCTTCAGTTCATCCAACGTGGGTCCCCTCCCAAGCGACACCTTCAGCTTCGCCCAAAACAGTTTGTATTTATCAGGATCAGGTTCAAAACTTTCTGTTGGCAATGGACCAGTGTTTAACCCAGTTATCTCACCAAATTCTACCAAGCTAAATGATAGGCTCATCAACCACCAGACTCCATATCTCCTTCCTATGTACTCGCAGCTGTCTACATAGTAGATAGTGTACTGTTCTACCAGACCACACGCTTCGGCGTTCAACTAGCCTAGCAACTACTCCAATGGGAGAGTTCACCAGTGCTTTCCATACATCTTCTCCTAGTGTTTCTATAATATGAGGTAAATCTCGTGAACGGAAATTGTGATTAATGTCTTTATTTTCTAGGTTAGAAGACCCTACAGGATAAAGTCTTGGAGGGTAACCCCGTGATTTAACATCAGAAACATCCATCTGAACAAATAAACAAACAATAACTCAGTCACGACATATAACAATAATTCAATGAATATAACAATAACTCTGCCACAACATTAAAATAACTCAGACACAACATAAGAATAACTCAGGGAAAACATAACAATAACACTGCCACAACATAACAATAACTCAGCCACAACACAACAATAACCTAATCACAACTACACCCTAACTCACTCGAAACATAGCCCTAACTCACTCGAAACAACACCCTAACTCACTCGAAACAAAACTCCAAATCAATATTTAACGTCGCGACATCCTACCGAAAAGACGAACTTGTGGATATGAATGCGGCGAAAACGATTTCGTACAAACGAACGATAACGATAACGGAGATCTCACAGTTATTTTTAGGAAGAGGAAGTAAACACAATGTCGACAGCGATTTCGTATCCTTGCGGTTCCTTCTCCGTTTCCGACAATATTTTTTTTTCTAATTGTTTTGTCAATCAATGTTACTGGTTGATGAGACTATCTAAAGTAAATAAAACTAACCAAAGGCTATTTATGTCATTTACCAGAGGTAACAAAACATTCTCGCTTTTATCAATTTGATTTAACGACTGAGTTATATATTAATAAACGTATAGTTTTGTTTACATACGACTGAGTTAAAACAACTTAAAAGTTAATAAAGGCTGAGTTACATAACACGCGAAAGCTGACTTATGATGACAAAACATGACTAAACAGAGAAGTAGTAGTAGCAAAGTATCGCCATTCCAGCCACACAAACAACCACATTCCTCAAACATACTCCATTCGCCAACCGAGCAACTTTAACTCGCAACTCCGAGATGTCTCTATTCATGCCATTTATCACTGCCTTAATATCTTCAACCTCTTCCACCAAGCACTCATCCGCCCATTTGAATAAATGACTCTGTTTTCACCAATGTAACCAGATCTAAGTATTACGTTTCCGAATATGGGAAATAAGAACCAGAACTAACCTTATGATATCCTTTTGCACAGGAATAGTACAATCTTCTTGGATTTGTTTCGCTTCCAGATGTGAAAATGTCAGATGGTGCACCACACCAACACTCTTTCGGCGTTCCTCTTTCCGTATTCCTACGTCGTCTGTAATAATTTCCTGAGGTGAAGGATGAGGAAGACATTGTTAAAATAGATTTCAAAGTCCTTGGAAACTAAAAATTGTTTTACTTTGTAAGAAGAGATACGACATCACAGATATAATACTATTAAATATATAAAATACAATATAATATCAGTGTCTCGATATTGTAAATGAAACATATATATAAAAACTCGTAATAATGAGTCTCGATATTATCATGGCAGCCAAATTTTCCCACGCGCATAATGATTGAACTTCCCATATACCGCCTCTTAAAATTAAATTGATGCTGGGTTATTTAAATACAATGATGACTGAGTTATTTAAATACGATATGCCTGACTTATTTAAATAAAATGTTGGCTGAGTTATACCTTAATTATATTAGATATGTGGCCGAGATAACATTCACAAACATAAATAATGCGTTTCAAAATACAATTACGGCTGAGTTATTGAAACAAGTTATGGCTGAATTATATAAAATGTGTGGCCGAGATTACATTCAAACTAGTTGCGGCTGAATCATTGAAACAAGTTATGGCTGAAATAATGAAGTTCAAAATACAGACACGAAAAGACTTTCAGGAACCAAAATTATCTGGACCAGACTCTTCAAACATGTGGCAGAGATCAAGCCAAACGCTGGTTAGCATCCAAGTTGGCTTCTCGCCTCCTTCCAACCAAGTCCACCTCAAATGGCGCATCTGACAACGAAATAGACTTCTGGCCACAAGATTAAAATTACGCCAAACTGTCAAATGATGCCTTCGATCCCATGTGTTTGTCCGCTACGGCAAACAAAAAATACAAAGATTACAGACCGATGGTATATATTAATATATATGAACAAATGTCAGGCCTTACAGCGAGTTGAAGAAACCAGCGTTCTTTAAAATGATCGGGAATGTCGCAGTATGTCGGCCATGCATGAACCCATCCTTCTGCAAGAATCGTCGGGATGACCAGGGAGAGATCAGTTAAAAATTTAAACCATGTAGGGCTGGTTGTGTCAAGCAAGTCACACGGACCAAGGTATAGAACAGGAAGGTTTTCACGATTTGCAGAGCTTAGTATCGCAAAAACACTGTTCTCTAACCTCTCTGAATTTCCAGGAACAATCGGCATGGCTTTTGATGGGGATAGAGAGATACTGTTTAGGTTGTTTCTAGAGAGATAAAGGCGTAAGAAAGGGTATTAGAGAGGGCACTATATATAGAGAAACATAGAACGTGAAACGGCGGGAATTAGAAATTCTCAAAATTCATTTATCTTATTTCCCGCCAAACGACAACATTTAACAAACGTGGCATCCGAGTTATATAGCCTATTACGGCTGATTTAATATTTGGGATTTAGGGTTTAGGGTTTAGTATTTAGAGTTTAGGTTTGTTTATTTAGGGATTTATGTTTAGGATTTGGAATAATGGTGTGATAAATATAACAAATAACATAAATTTAGTCTTAAAATGCGTTGTATATAGTTTAGGAGAGTTGTATTATTATCACTCTCTATATCTACATGTAAGGTTTTAAGTAACTGCAAGACAACATATACCTCAAGATCATGATCGATTCTAAACTCGTTAATTCAATAAATAAGAGACGTTCGGTTGATTATATATTCACTTATTAGGGAATGTTATAACATTTTTAAGTATAAACATATCATTTATTTTAATTCAGGGTATGGTTTGAGGTATGGCTGACTTTTATCTACCTTAACGGCTGCTTTATGAAGATGAATCGGCTGACTTATTAAATATTTTCCTATCTTAGGGTATGGTTTGAGGTTTGGCTGAGCTATATCTACCTTAACGGCTGTTTTATGAAGACGAATCGGCTGACTTATTAAATATTTTCCTATTTTAGGGTATGGTTTGAGGTTTGGCTGAGCTATATCTAACATAACGGCTGCGTAATTTAAACAAGGTGGCTGAGTTACGATAAACAAATCATAACTTTAAGTCAAGTACAAAATATCTAGCCATAAGTCATACAATACTCATCTTCATTCATCGCCAAACGACCCTACCAAACTACAACTTCCTTCATCGAAGACATCTGCTGCCATCTTCATTCTCAGACCTTGAATATTTTCATCCGATATCCCATCAAAAGCTACACCAAGCCCTAGACACTCGACGAACTTCAATGAATACACTCCACAGTCGCCTCTCAGGTTGTTTTGTGGAACAATACGTTTTGTTCTTCGTCTGAATACAAACTCTTTCTTGGTAGGGACTCGGATATCATCAGGAATAAGGGCATTCAGAATCGTAGGGATCATACCAGTAAGCGGCCTAAAGAAATTTAGCATTCTCAGATCACTTTCGAGTGTTTGCTCTCCAACGATTGAATCATAGCAATCAACCTTCTCTTTATGCAGATCCACGTGAAAACCCACCCAATGATTGCCGCCAGTATTAAGCACTCCGTACAAGTGATCTACATCTGTAAAGCACCGCAACTTTGTCTGAATGTCTGTGGGGATCAAACCGTTTGCTAACCCCTCGTAACCACTTCCTTTGAATTTGACCATTTCCGGTTTGACTTCGAACTCCTTATAATCGTGAACCCATGATTCAAGGAACCAAGAGTCTATAAAGGCAACGCGCTTGAACCAGAATGGGCTGGGATCTTGTTTGGACCTTTGAATGAGGACTCTAATATACGAAGAAATATGCTGCACAGATAATATATAACTCAGCTGTACCATACTTATAACTTAGCCGTAAAGTAAATATAACTCAGCTGCATACTTACATTTTGAACCAGCCATCCATATTCTTTGATGGGCCAAGGTCTTGGAGTGATGAGGATTCTGTAGAACTCAATATCCTCGTGAGCTTCTCCATGTGGAATTTCCCTGATAATTTAACACAACTCAGTCTCTGCAAAATCTTTTTATTAGCTATAATCAACGAAATGGTGCAAAAGTCCTTACTCGTGTGGCTTTAGGTGTTGCAAAAGATTATCCCTTTTAACCGGATCAACAGGTCCTAGGGGATCATATATTGCAGGTGAAGGTTCTAAACCTTTTCTCATGCACGTCGTTACATTGTCTCCGATGTGGGGAAATGGTACAGAAGGACCAAATTCCGCACTCATTTGAGACCATCTGGAGATAATTGAACAGCTTTCAGCCGATACTCCTTTATTCTTCCACACCTTTTCCTTTCATCTTCCTCCACATCAGATTCCGGCCACAGTTCGTCTGTTTCCGCCTCAATTTGCTTAGTCGGAATGGTTATTCTTATTGTACCACTGCGAGTCCTTTTTGAAGCAGGAATATCCTTCTTTAAGTCAGCCTCTTCTTGCTTCTTCTTCTTCTTTAAATCAGCCTCTTCTTGCTTCTTTTTCTTCTTTAACTCAGCCTCTTCTTTCTTCTGCTTCTTCTTTAACTCAGCCTCTTCTTGCTTCTTCTTCCTTTTCAACTCAGCTTCTTCTTGCTTCTGCTTCTTCTTTAACTCAGCTTCATTCCTCTCCAAATCAGCCACTAAGTTATTTCTTTTCCCTAAGCCCCTGCAACCACGTCCGAATGGTGGTTCCTTACCAGGAGAATCAGATACCAAATCAGCATTTGTTGCATCGGCATTACCAAACGCCGAATCCAAGTTCTTTTTCACCCCAGCAGCCTTATCCCTGACAACCTTCGAATTCAGCTTTGCTCCCATACCTTTCGCATCAGCTTTAGCAATATCATCTGCCAGATTCTTCTCAGATTGGCCTTTATCAGGGGTCTTTTGCGGTTAGCTGTCTTCGGACTGTTTATCAATAGGGGTCTTAGATGCAGGTTGACCACTATTGGAGTCCGGATGTCGGTTGTCTTCTGAGACCATCACGTTTTGACCATCAGGTTGACCACTATTGGACTCCGGCTGTTGGTTGTCTTCTGAGACCATCACGTGTTGACCTTCAGGTTGACTACTATTGGATACCCCCAAAACTCTCAGACGCTCTTCAACTGTAGTTTTCACTGTATCTCCAATGGTATCCAAAAGGCCTCGGGAAAAAGATCCAAACTTGGTGTCATATTCTGTTAATCTCGAGTCAAATTTTCGGTCCAACTTCTCGAGATGAGCAACTATGTTCAGCAGAACCGCTTCGCTACGACCCTTCTCCTTTGCCCTCTCCTTCTCCTCTACAACAGGAGTTTCACCCTCATTGATTTTCACCTCCTTCTGTTTTTTACCTTTCTTCTGCTTCTTTGAGGGTGGCTCAGTCTCTGACGAAACTCCAGCCTTCGTTTTTTTGTTCTTCTCATTCGATTGCACATAAAAAATCTCTAACAAACCTATCTGCATGTATATCTTTAATTAGGTTATCAAGTTGTGGGTCATCTGCTTCATCCTTCCACTGAGGAAACAGCTCTTCTAGACCCTCCTTCATCACCATTTTTCTCACATGCACCTACAACACAAAAACATAAATCAGTCATTAAAATTAACAACTCAACCATAAAATAATCCAATAACTCAGACATTACATTACAAGATTCATATGTCTGATTTAAACCTTACCGTTCCATGATCATTCATCTCCTTAGCTATTGTAGTAGCAAGACTTGCACGAGTACGACTTCCACCCCATCGCAAAAGCGGAATTTCGTCTGGATTCACTTTTCTGCCATAAAGCTCTCCGAACACTGTGACAGATTCATACGCCCAAACCAATAACATGTCCTTGAAGCCGCTAAGGGTGTACGACCCTCCTTGTGGATGCAACAACTTGATAGAATCAACAAGAAATTCATAGGCAGTCCGACCCCAAGGATAAGTCATCAGGGCGTCATCATCGAATACTCTTTTTGCACTTTCAAAGGGTATTCTACAATTATGATGCAAGCCATAAAGTCCAATGGCTTGAAGAACCAACAGCCCATACCATTTCCGCTGATCAGCACTCCAGAATGGACACTCCGTTAAAGCTTCTATAAGTTCATCAAACTTGGGTCCGTACCCAAGCGGCACTTTCAACAACTCCCACAACGCTTTGTAATTCTCTGGATCAGGTTCAAAACTTTCTTCTGGCAGTGGATTTGTGTTTAAACCCGTGATCTCACCAAATTCTATTAAGCTAAACCTGAGAGGTTGATCCACAACGAGAGACCAAATCTCCTTCTTATAGACTCGCAGCTGTCTACAAAGTAGATAATGTACGGTCTTACCAGACCACACCAATTTGCTCTCAGCTATTTTAGCAATCAATCCAACAGGACACGTCTTCAGATTATCCCACACATCTATTCCAATTGCTTGTCTAAGTCGAGGGATCTCAGAAAAATGGCTATTCGTATTAATCCTTTTGTTTTCAAAAATAGAAGCCCCTTCAGGGTAAAGTCTTGGAGGGTAATCCCTTGCTACATCTTCGGAAACATCCATCTGATCAAAAAAGACATATATAACATATCAATGATAAATCAGAAGAAAGACATAAAATAAACAAGCCACAAAACATAACTCAGCCATCATTACATAAATAAATCAGTCACAAAGAATACTAAATCAGTCACAATTACCTTCTATAAATCAGTCGTTAAGGATCCTAAATCAGCCGTAACGAATACTAACTCAAACTCAGACAAAACATATATCTAACTCACAGCATTAATTATACTCACTCAAATACTCGAAAAACTCAGAGCAAAGCCTCGAAATATACCAGAGAATACGATTACGGAGATTTGAGGAGACAACCAATCTGAAGAAGAAGCTTACGGACACACGATTTCAGAGAAAACGCTTACGGAGACTAGAGAAGAAAATTACGGAGATTATTTCAGAGAAGCCGCTTTGCCGAGAAGAGTTGTAGTGAACACGATTTCGAAAACAGTTAGGATTTAGTGGGAGAACAGTCTCGGAGAAGTTAATGATCGTCGTTTGATTTTCCTTCGTGTTAGGTGACGTGGTATCATTACTTCTGATGTGGATTTTCAAATTAAAATTAATCACAACTAAAAAATAATAATAAAGGGCTTAAACAGTAACTTACTAGGGTTCTAAAAACACTCTAGTCATTTTCAAAAGATTTGTATTAGTCTAGTCATTACCTCACTTTTTTGTATTAGTTTAGTCATTTTCTCATATATATATATATGCATAATAGAATATTAGTATCACGTGAGTTCGCTCTTTAATCCTATGACACTTCTAAACATGGTGTCCCAATTCCAAACCCCAGTTGATTTAAACTACCACACAAAAATGTCCATTTTTCAGCTTTCGTTAGAGTTAAGAGTTGAAACTTGACTGCCAAATGATGTTGGCTATAAGCAGCTTTGACAGTTTGGCCACTGTTCACGTAAGAGTTTTGAGCCAAATCTGGCTTTAATAACTTCACAAATTTCCTAAATATAATATTCTAAATCAAAAGCTAAATCTTCATATTCTCCACCTTTTAATTAGGCTACCTGAAAAATGAAAATTAATATTGAGCTAAAGCTTCGAACTTAACTTACCCTTATTTGGATTCATATCATATGTAAGATAATTGCAAGTTATGATTTACTGCATTGTATTACAACTTAAACTCAAATAATCACACAATAATGTAATTCAAATGTGTGACTTTGTTTTGCCACTAATTTACCACTGTCTATTGTTTTTAGTGTAAAAATAGTGATAATCTGTCTGGAAAATATACATTTTATTCACTTATGCCACTGATATGCAACCACTTTATACTGCCAGTGGCAAAATAGTAACAATCATAGCCTAAATATTTGCTAAAATCATATTTCTGAAAGTTCATATGTACAAAAAAAATCACTATTTACAAAATATAAAAGAATTCTGGACCATTTAACAAAAAAAATTATTAAAAATAAAATCAAAAGGTTTAACTTTAGTTGTCATACATTAACATGTTTAGGATTTTTTGACTGGTATGCAAAATTTATGATTTTTTCATGATTTCTTACAAATTATGATATGTTTTAATGAGGTTTATATATCCATATTTACTAAAATATTTATTTTGTAGTATTAAGTTTTGAGACCAATTTGTGACAACCAAAAATATTACAGAACAAAAATGACAGTTTTCAGTCACAAAAGTTTGCAACTACATTCTGACTTGAATTAGCGACTTCTTTGCCACTTAATATTTGCGATTTTTACACATTTTGCGATTTTGATTTATGTCACAAAGTAGTTACAAACTAAGAATAATAAAAGAGTTGGATATTAGTTGCTTTTTTCCAACTATTTTGCAACCGAACTAATTTGCGACGAGCTATTTTCAACTCCGATCGGTAGTTGCAAAATCATCTCAAATATCTGATTTGTGACTACTTTACAACTATTCTTACAGTTGCAACAACTGTGTTTTCTAGTAGTGATGTATTAGTTTATGTGGATTACTAGTGGTTTGCCGCGCTACGCGCGATGTTAGTGATTTGTATAGCCAAAAACAGACATATCGGTGAAGCAACGCAGAACATACAGCAGATTCTGTCATTGGAGAAAAGGATACGCAGATCCAAAGACCAGGCGCCAGCGGTTAGAGACAATGAAACGCAACGATCACGTCAACAACATCCTTTTAAGCTGCAGAAAAGTGATACATGGAAAACTAAAGAAAAATAATCTCTCTAAAGTAATGAATACACTTTATATTATAATATTTTTTCAATATTATATCTTCTTTACAAACCATATTCTATGCATGAGTGTTTGTAAAAGCATAATATTTTTTTCTAAAATTAAATGCTTTTTCAGGGTCGTTTGTTTTTGCTCTTAGTTCTATCTTGAGGTAGGGACGTCGAGCCGTCGAGAAGCTGAAGCTACTAAATGAGACTTTGGGTTGCTGCCAACGAGAACGTGGGCGAGGCTTCAAGAGTCATCATGTGGTTGTCAAAAAGATATGTTCTTATACCTTGTTAACGCTGATGTTGCTTCAAGTGTCATCATCATCGACGTCAGCTTCGAGAGCGTCATCATGTAGTTCTCAAAAATATATGTTCTTATACTTTTGTCATGGAGCCTAGAATGTTACAATTGAATATTTCAAACTCTATTCCTTGATCAACTTTTGATACTTTTAATCTTTGTAATTGAATATAACTAAAACGTATCAATGGTGATTTAGATATATATTGTTTTTTTGGGTTAATTAACTAAAGATAATGCTTCTTTAGTGTGGGGGATTAATCCTACAGCTGGGATTACTCAAGTGTTTTATATGTTTCCTTTCTTTCTGACTCCCCCAGGCCCCCACGTTTAGTAAATTAATACATCCGCCCATCATCGTTTAACTTTATAATACGTTTCTGAGTTCTCATATTAAGCAAATCGTTAACCGTAATAAAACAAAAAACTAAAAGTACTTGTATGTGTAAGAATTGTGTTTGAGATTACGATATACATAAATAATTAGATGTAAATTAGGAAGTACTGGAAATGTAATTTTTGAATGATTAATTGTATTAAGTACTGGTTAACAAAAAAAAAGTATTAAGTACTGGAAAAGCAAATTTTCAATGATTAAAAAATCAGCAAACTAAAAATTACTATAAATTAAGTGATATAAAGTTTATATTAAAAAGATGCTATAGAAAAGTTATGTGGACATTTAAATTAAATATATATACAATTTCGTTAATTATTGATTTGGGCTTCTAAAATTATTGTTAATGGACCACTAAGATAACAAATTAAAACCCAAAAAAATCTTTGAAAGCACGTGGTCACCTTCTTCATTATCAGGCTATCCAATACTGAAACAATCGCAACAACGATGATCGTCTCACAGCCTAATGTTACCGATTAGCTCAAACTCGCCATGCCGTAGCTCCGATTATGTATCCTCAGCCGCCGAGGTCACGCAATGGAGTTTTAGAACACAGGTTAAGAATCGGTTTGGTTCCGATGAAGCCACCACAGCAGCGAAGCCGGCGAGAGGTGCAGGAGAAAGAATAGTGTTTCCATATCGGTCAAAGCTGGTCTCCAGTTTTCTGTCGATCGTATCTCTTGTAATTTGAAGTAGGGTTGTTATGTGTATGGCTCAAGTGCTTTTGTTTACCTCGCCGCCTCCTCAAGTACCTCCCCGATAAGGTGAATCTTAGATCTCTCCTGTCTTTTTCTCCGTCGATTATGTGTGTATTGGATCTGCTTTAATCGATAGAGCTGGAGCAAGTCACATTAAGGTTTCCCAAAACCTAAACAAACGTACCTTCACCGGCTTTCAAATCGGTGATCAGAAGGAGAAGGTTGCCATTGTTGGATGGTGGTTCTCTAAGAATTAAAATGATTGAGAGGGTGAAAGTGATGCATATCCACGACAAAGTCCATTATTTATAGCTGTAGAATCAAAATCATGAAGTACATATGGGTTGTATTGACATCTACGTAGTGGATGGTGTGTATCAATGGTGTTAATGAGAAAGTTAATTACTTTGATTGAATGCTGACCTAAACTGTTACGCCGGCGACTATCGTGAGGAGGTAGGGTGAACATCGATCGTCACAACAACAACGTAGCCTACGCGAAGAATGAGATCTGACCCATTTGAGATGAATTCTTGTTTAGGTCCAAATAAAAGTCCAAATGATAGAGCCCATACGTTTTTCAGATTGATTTTGAGAATGAAAAAGCTAGCTTCTCAGAATTTTTTTAGGTGCCACGCGGGAGAAAATGCCCCCAACTATTTACTGATGTGGAGGGCTGAGATAAGAGAAAAATCTACTTTATAATTATAGATATAATTGTGGCAAGTACGAATCCTTCAAGCTCGAGACAGTTGATTCATGATCTCTCTCAGCAGTTCAAATTAAGGGATCTTGGAGTTCTTAAATATTTTTTGGGTTTGTAGTTAGTTCGAACAAGTCAAGGAAGCTCCATATGTCAACGCAAATATGCTTTGGAGCTCCTTGCATCTACTTGTATGTTAGCTTGCAAACCAATATCTACTCCATGGTTCCTAATCTACATTTGGCACAACAAGAGTAGGATTGAAATAAACTTAATTCAATTACAAAATTACTTCATTTGAAATTAAAAGGAAAATTATATTGAAGATGGTCTTATACTATTTATATTTTATCGTATTATTTTTCATCTAAAATTATAAACATATACTATCAGAGTCGTTGATTACTAGTATAACACAACGAAATTAAGCTCATATCCCGAATGATCCAAATAAATCATTACACTAAGATAATTAATACAACGATGATCATATCTCATATATAAATTAAAAGGCCTCTCCCGTAGAAAAAATATTTTTTTGACTAAGTACAAAATATTTGATGCTCCAGTGATCATAGCCAAATCAAAATTTGCGATTAGTGATCATAGCCAAATAAAAGAAAAAAAAAATGCACCTGTCACATAAAGACCATTTTCAAATCTCAACTAACATATGGTGTTGCAAATTAGTGGTAAAAGTGCCACTCTGTACTTACTACATAAAAATAAGTTAAAGTATTGAATTGGTAGTTATCTAATATCGAATTACAAAAATAATTTTCAAAATAGTTTAGAGGGAAGTGGGAAAGTAGACTAAATCACCACGTCTTTGCAACCATGCATTTTAAAATAAAATTAGCAACTAGTATGCGACTATAGTTTTGTGATTACACGCAGAGTGGCAAAATCGTTGTAGTTTTGCAACTCTATTACAACTCACTTGTTTAGTTATATGCAAGTTGGAAAAACGTGGTAAATAAGCGATTATATTGTTACCATTTTATTAGGTGGCAAATTTGCAACTAATTTCTGAACAAATTTACCCAGTCTCAGATTGGTTATTATTAAGTGACAAAATAGTTACACAATCTTGTAACTACCACTGTAGTTGCAAAATGCAGTAGCTAAGTTCATGTTTTCTTGTAGTGCATCAAGGAAATTACCATCGGCACAATTCATCACAAAGAGTGTATGATCTCCCGTACCTCTTGTGAAATCCAAATGTAACAGAGCAGCAGAAAATTTAAGAAACCATTGTCTAGAGGCATGCTTCGACCCATATATTGATTTCTTGAGCCGAAATGTATCATTCTTAGACAATGTAATACATTTCCACTCTGCATATCTGTCAGGTATCTTCATATAGATTTCTTTGTCTAATTCTCTGAAACACCCGCCCCTTTCCCATTTCCAACTGGGGTTCTTGGCACGGGGTTTAGGACACACATGTCTACTTTTCCGACATCTCCGTGTGTCCCGTTTCTGGTTCCATGAGTTTCAGATGCATTTCCTTTCTTACCATTGACATTTCCACTTATAGTTCTGCAAAAGAGAAAGGAAAAGAGGGGGTGAGTATTAATACTCAGTGAAGCGATTCTAGACCAGTCTCCCCCATGAGCCTCTATACGGCTCAATGCGAAACGAGAACCGTCTAGTCACTACACTCAGTTCGATGCAACCTATTAACTAGTTACTAAGTTTCATTTCACAAATCAAGCACTGTAATGAACTCAATCATCACTCAAGTCATAGATTTCGGTTTATTATTTAAGACTCCCATCATCCTAGGACTTTAGGACCTACACAGCTCAAGCGGACCATTCCTCCCCTTTTCTTGCTGCTTCCTGTGAAGTCGCCTGCCCTGGTAGGCCCGTCGCCCAGTTCCTCGGGTACGGACCGCCTTTGCAGTGTATTACGACCCTTTCCCACCAAGACTCGGCGTGACTCAGTCTTACCGGCGCCTCTATTCTTACCCTGCCATTTTTATCCGATGCTATGGCCCCGCATCTCCGCCGTTTTTGAACGCTACGGCCGCCGCGTTTCTTTCTTTCCACCCTCCCCGGGTAATTTATCCCACCCTTCCCGGGTAATTTTACTAATCATTCATTCTTCTTTCCTTTTTCTTATCATTTCCTTTTTCCTTATTCTGTAGACTCTTTCATACTTTCCTTTTTAGATGCCACCCGTTCTCGGTGTCACACTCAATTCAGTCAACAACCATTTCACGGATGTCCTATCATTCATCTAATCAACCGGTTAACGTTTACTATTAACCTACTTTTAATTCTTTCTAAGCATCCTAGCGATCAACCACAAACAAGAATAGATCATCGACCAAACAATCATTCAACATTCAATCAAAACAAACCATCCATTTACTGTCCTTAATCCGTATGAACGTTCTTATGCAATATGATCTATCAACCTAACATCAATCAGGATCTAAACCATCCTAATTCCTCACTCAACAATATAAAAGATCATGAACAAGATCTGGAATAGAACACCTCACTTAGCCTAGATCTGGATCTGAGATGCAAGAGAGGTGAGATCTGAGGTCAACGTCACCACACGGCTACCACCACCACTCGCGGCTGCTCATGGCGAGGAGAGAGAGAGGCGGCGTGGAGAGAGAGAGGAGAGAAGGAGGCGCGGTGAGGAGAGAGAGAGGAGAGAGAGACGCGGCGAAGAGAGAGAAAGAAGAGAGAGGCGGCGCGGGGGACAGAGAAGGAGTCGACGGCTAGGGCTTCTGATCTCCGGGAATTCTCTGCAGGGCTTCGCTTCTAGATTTCTGATGAGAGAAAAAGAAGTGGAGGCCTGCTTTATAAGGGAAAGAGAAAGGGAAAACCCTAGGGTTTTCTAATTGGGCTGCAGAGAACCCATTTGCATTTAAAAATTTTAAATGGGCTGGTTTTGGGGTGTTACAATTCTCCCCCTCTTATTCGGAATTCGTCCCGAATTCCAAATCTCCAGTTCGAACTTAACATCCGAAAACTGGGGTGAGTTTCCAAACACAATCAAGGGAAGCACGAAATTGACGTCTTACTTGCTCAAGATCATTTAAAACCAACAATGAATTTAATAAATGAAATAGAGTAGGACTACAACGAATAAATAGGTCTCAAGGTATCGCCAAAATCCGCGATTAACCTTATAACAAGAATGAAAAGCTAAAAACCATAGGAAATAAAGAAAACCGTGCCCTACTCCTACTAGCTGACTCAGGAATCACGACTAGCCACTGCGAACTGGAGACTTCTGCTCCCCTTCCGGCTTAGAACCAGCCGCGCGGCCACTCCCGGTCGACGACGCCGGCTCCTCTTCCCACTCTGAGTCTTCCGATGGATCCTCTTCCACCTCTACGTCCTCCTCAGAGCTCGAGATGGCGACGACCCGACGAGTAAGTGTCCGTTCAGCCTCCATCGCCTGACCGGCCATCCGGTTCACCAAGGCGAATTCCCATGGTTCCAACACACCAATCAGCTTGCCCCAAATTTCTTCGCGGAGTCCGGCCTTGTACCACCGGCACCAATCCTCCGCTGTCTTGGGCTTGCATCTTTTGGCTGACTCCAGGAATTCCTCTGTGTACTCCCGGACTGAGCGCGGTCCTTGCCTGGCCTGCATCAATGTTCCACACCGACATACTCCGGTTATGCTCCTCAGACTCTCTGCATCAATGCTCGGAATCTTCCTTGGGCGTCCCTGTTTCCTCGTTGGTACACTGTCCTCCATCCTGATCGGTCCCGGACCTTCCCTGGTTGGCCCCGTCTTCCTTGGGCGCCCTCGGCCCCTTGTGGGCGGTGTCATGTCCACTTCAGGTGCAAACTGGAAAGTACCCTGACCCTGGTACAATCGCCTGTACTCGGCTGCTCGCTGGAAATGGGGCATCAAAATCTGACGCCTCACAGTTGTTTCTTGGATGGGGGCGTTCGGCTGCTCCGCGAACTCCATTTCCTCTTCATCTGGGAAGACTGCAGGTACCATATCACCCCAAGCGTCACAGTAGGGCTTGCGGGCGTACGCCCTTGTCCCTTTTGGTCCATAGCGCATGCGTCTTTCTCCGAGCTCGTGATGCACTGGTGAAGACATTCTGCAGCATAAAAACAAAGATCTGATCAGAACATAATAGTAGTCAAGCATAGATGACAGTTTTCAATCATTTCTCAACTAGTGCTGCTTTAACATTCCACGACAATATCTCCGGCGTGGTTCTTATCATCCCTTTTTGCCCCAAGATGATCCTTTTTACCCCATGATGATCCCTATTACCGTCAGCCTTTTTACCCTATGAAGATCCCATATCCTTATTAGCATTTTTTTTTGCATTTTGCTCCAAGATGACCCTCCATCATCCTTTTTACCCCAAGATGATCCTCCATCATCCTTTTTACCCCAAGATGATCCTCAGCTTAGTTATCACAAACTGAAGTCGGTTTTCTCCTACTATCTTGCCGGCAATCCCTTGGCCGCCCGCTTTGCTTCTTCCTCGTCGGTGGACCCACGCCATGGTGGTGGGGCCCACACCCATTTCCCGTTTTTTTTTACTGGGTACAAGCTTCACTGTGATATCTGAATGACTCTAAGTTATTTCTTTGCCGGGATATCTCCTCCGTGAAGCTGCGCTTGCCTCCGCCTTGCGTCCGGCTCTCCTTCCCCGGCCTTTCCGGCCCGGTGTGGGGCGGTGTCGTCGGCGAGACGTCTCCCTCCAGCTCGTAAGTTCGACTTTCCATTTCCTCTTTTTCCGCGCTAGGCGCCTAATCCCTCTGTATACTTGCCTTACAACTCCTTGTTACCCATTCCTGAACCTCTGAAACTCTACTACACCGCAGTACGAAGACTTTTTGTTAACCTGATCTCGGCCGGAGACTCTGAGCTGTTCGAATTCTCCTTCAACATTAGCTATGACGGTCTAACAGAACCATAAGGGAAATGGGCAATGGTGGGAAATGCTGATCCCTTAAGTTAGTATTAAGGGACCTTAACCTGGCTCTGATACCAATTGAAACACCCGCCCCTTTCCCATTTCCAACCGGGGTTCCTGGGCACGGGGTTTAGGACACACATGTCTACTTTTCCGACATCTCCGTGTGTCCCGTTTCTGGTCCCATGAGTTTCAGGTGCATTTCCTTTCTTACCATTGACATTTCCACTTATAGTTCTGCAAAAGGGAAAGGGAAAAGAGGGGGTGAGTATTAATACTCAGTGAAGCGATTCTAGACCAGTCTCCCCCATGAGCCTCTATACGGCTCAATGCGAAACGAGAACCGTCTAGTCACTACACTCAGTTCGATGCAACCTATTAACTAGTTACTAAGTTTCATTTCACAAATCAAGCATTGTAATGAACTCAGTCATCACTCAAGTCATAGATTTCGGTTTATTATTTAAGACTCCCATCATCCTAGGACTTTAGGACCTACACAGCTCAAGCGGACCATTCCTCCCCTTTTCTTGCTGCTTCCTGTGAAGTCGCTTGCCCTGGTAGGCCCGTCGCCCAGTTCCTCGGGTACAGACCGCCTTTGCAGTGTATTACGACCCTTCCCGCCAAGACTCGGCGTGACTCAATCTTACCGGCGCCTCTATTCTTACCCTGCCATTTTTATCCGATGCTATGGCCCCGCATCTCCGCCGTTTTTGAACGCTACGGCCACCGCGTTTCTTTCTTTCCACCCTCCCCGGGTAATTTATCCCACCCTTCCCAGGTAATTTTACTAATCATTCATTCTTCTTTCCTTCTTCTTATCATTTCCTTTTTCCTTATTCTGTAGACTCTTTCATACTTTCCTTTTTAGACGCCACCCGTTCTCGGTGTCACACTCAATTCAGGCAACAACCATTTCACGGATGTCCTATCATTCATCTAATCAACCGGTTAACGTTTACTATTAACCTACTTTTAATTCTTTCTAAGCATCCTAGCGATCAACCACAAACAAGAATAGATCATCGACCAAACAATCATTCAACATTCAATCAAAACAAACCATCCATTTACTGTCCTTAATCAGTATGAACGTTCTTATGCAATATGATCTATCAACCTAACATCAATCAGGATCTAAACCATCCTAATTCCTCACTCAACAATATAAAAGATCATGAACAAGATCTGGAATAGAACACCTCACTTAGCCTAGATCTGGATCTGAGATGCAAGAGAGGTGAGATCTGAGGTCAACGTCACCACACGGCTACCACCACCACTCGCGGCTGCTCACGGCGAGGAGAGAGAGAGGTGGCGTGGAGAGAGCGAGGAGAGAAGGAGGCGCGGCGAGGAGAGAGAGAGAGGAGAGAGAAACGCGGCGAAGAGAGAGAAAGAAGAGAGAGGCGGCGCGGGGTAGAGAGAAGGAGTCGACGGCTAGGGCTTCTGATCTCTGGGAATTCTCTGCAGGGCTTCGCTTCTAGATTTTTGATGAGAGAAAAAGAAGTGGAGGCCTGCTTTTATAAGGGAAAGAGAAAGGGAAAACCCTAGGGTTTTCTAATTGGGCTGCAGAGAACCCATTTGCATTTAAAAATTTTAAATGGGCTGGTTTTGGGGTGTTACATTCTCCATTCAAGAATGCATTGGATATATCCAATTGATGAAGAAACCAGCTCCATGAAGCAGACACTTTCAACAAGAATCTAACTATTGTAAGCTGTGGCCAGGAGAGAATGTCATTGTACCCTTCCTTCTGAGTAAAACCTTTTGCAACTACACATACCTTACGACGCTCAAGACTACCATCTGCATTGAATTTCAATGAATACAAAACCTTACTTCCCATTGCCTTCTTTCCAGCAGGTAAAGTAGTAACTTCCTAAGTCTTAGTTGCTTCCATTGCTCCAAATTCCTTATCAACTGCTTCACACCATTCTTTAGAGTTCTGTGCCTCAGAATATGATTGAGGGATTGGAATCTTACTGACGTTATTGACATAAGATAAGTAAGGTGGAGAGAGTTTAGAATATGAAAGAAGATGAAATGGGGTATGGAATGTTTGAGTCCAAGTTGTAACAATGATGATCTTGCATATGTGCAGGTTGTTTTCAAGTTCGAGAAGACATTTGTGATGGTAGAATAGGAAATGGAGAAATTTCTGGTGATGATCATAATGGATGAATATTACCTGAGGACAAAGAAGAAGATGGTGTGAAGAGTTTCAATACATCATTAGATTGTTGAGTATACGCCAAGGGGAAAATGTCTTCATGAAAGATGACATTCCTGGAAATTGATATCCGATGAGTTTCCAAATCCAACAGTTTGTAGCCTTTCACACCAGAAGGATAGCCCAAGAAGACACAAACATTTGATCTCGGTTGAAACTTGTGTCGTTTCTTAGGAGATGTAGGACCTTAACACAAGCAACTAAACATTCTCATCTGACCATATGCAGCAACCTTACCAGTTAAAATTTCAAAAGATGTTTTAGTACCAAGCAGAGGAGACAGTGTACGATTGATCACGAAGACTGCAGTCAAGACACATCACCCCAGTAAGCAAGAAAAAGTTGAGATTGAAACATGAAGTCTCTTGCAACATTCAACAGGTGATGGCGTTTACGTTTTACCACTGAGTTTTGCTCAGGTGTCTCAGGGAAGGAGAGGTAAGGAATGATGTCCTTTTTGAAAAAATGCAGAGAATTTTAACTCTAGTGCATTGTCTGATCGGACAGCTTTGATTCCCACATTATATTGGTTTTCAACTTGAGCAACAAACGCTAGAAACACCTTGATTACTTTATCTTTAGTGCGTAGTAAATAAACCCAAGTAGCACGAGAGTGATCATCCACTATAGTCAAGCAATATTTATAACCATCCACTCTCTCAAATGAAAATGGACTCCAAACATCAATATGTAAAAGCTCAAAGTTTGAATTACACATGTTTTTTGGAGAAATGAAAGAAAGTTTCTTCTGTTTTGCCATATGGCATATATGGCAATAGGAGTTGCCTTTATTCTTCTGCCTTGTTGTTCTCAAACTATCCGAGATCAAGTCAAGTCTTGCATAAGAAGCATGACCCATTCTGTTGTGCCAAGTACCAATATCCACTACTGCATTCACTTTCACAAAAGTATCTTTGACATCCAGTACATACAGATTCCTGATCCTTCTACCCTGACCAATCATCAACCCCTTGGTACGATCATGTATTTCACAAGAAAAAGAATCAAATATGACTCTGGAGCCAAGATCAGTCGCCAATGAACTTATACTGATGAGGTTTAAGAGAAACTTTGGAATAAACATAACATTCCGAAGTATAATGTGTTTATTGAGCTGAATACTGCAAACACTGTTGATCTTGATCATAGAGCCATTAGGAAGATTCACAAAACTCGTAATGTTTGTGTCCAAAGTAACAAACAATTCTATAGCATGGGTTACGTGATGTGTAGCACCAGAATCAAGAATCCATGAATCATTGTTAAGCATATTCTGTGAAACCGTGAGAATACCAATGAAACAAAAGGTAGATTGAGAGAAATTGATACTCGGAATATCATTAATATTTTTAGAAGTGGATGCTTCGCATGTACCAGAAGTGTTGCTGCTATGAAGTTGAGAACTGAACAAAGCAATGAATTGATGGATTTGATCCTTAGAGAGATTGCCAATCAGATTGTCAAGAGGAACATACTTTGCTTCAGGTTTAGTAGACATATTGACCTGAGGAGCAGCAGGTGTAGGCTTCTGAAACTTCTCAGGCGTTTTGCCTCTTGGAGTGTAACCCGGAGGAAAGCCATGTTTTTTGTAGCATTGTTCGGCAATTTGACCAACCTTGTTGCAGAAGGAACATATAGGGTTCCCTTTGTGAGCACCAGACTGCACATAACAAATACTTGAGGTGCTCTGAGGTGAAGCTGTAGTCTCGTAAACTTGAAATGCATCAGGTGAGATTGTAGTAGCAAAGCTCTTCTGGTTGTCATCTTGATCCAAGATGTTGTAAATTTCAGTGAGAGAAGGCAGAGTCTTTTTCATAATGATTTGACGACGAATCACATCATACGATTCATTCAATCCAGCGAAAGAACTTGACAATCTTAGCACGTTTAGCCTTTTGTTGAGCTCAAACTGCGTTCCCACACGTACATTGATCATCTGGTTCTTCACGATTCTCCAAGTTACTCCACAATGTCTTCATCTTAGTGTAGTAATCCGAGAGAGGGAAAATCCTTAGCGTAGATCCTGGATCTCTTGTGTGAGATTCTAAGTTCTCGGCAAGTTTGTCATATGAAATCAACTATGCAAATCATTCCACACATCGGTAGCATCGCTTAAACGAAGGATCCTACGATAGATTAAAGTCGATACCGAGTTAAGGATCCATGACTTAACAAGGCTGTTGCATCGAGACCAGATGCGAAATTTGAAATCAGATTCCATAGGACGAGGTAACGATCCATCCACGAAAGTGATTTTGTTCTTCGAATCAAGAGCTATCTTCATCGCAGCTTCCCAATCATCAAAGTTTGATAGAACTGAGTAACAAAACCAGGATGATCGGAAGTATTCATAAAGAAGGGAAAGTGTATTGAATCCAAAAGATCAACACCGACAAGTGCTCGTGAAGTCTGAGAATCCAGACCTGAGATCGCTAGAGAAGCTACCGGAGCTGCGCGGATGATACAACACGAGCTCGATCGAGAAGAATCAATCGAAAATCGAGCTCAATATTAGCTCTGATACCATATTACGTTCAAGCATTCTTGGGAGAGAAGAAGGAGAATAATTTCAAAATATCTCTTATTGATTAAAATGTACAGTTACATGTATAGATAGTCAGATGTATAAGATTGTAAATAACTGGACTATCTAACCAAACCACTAAACCAGATACTATTAACCAATAAGTCTGATACAGAGGTGGGTTTGGCATATTTGAAGGCTGAGCTACATAAGAGCATATCAAAGATGGCTAAAACCGATGCTGATGCTGCTGCGAAGAGTGCATCTGATATGAACAAGTCTGTGAACTTCAGGTAAAGAAAGAAAAAGGAAATGGAGAAGAAGAGAGGAGGAAAGAGCTGATGAGGAAGATGGCGAAGGAGTATCCTACACTGGATCAGATATTTGATGGAAACAAAGTAGACAAAAAATGGGTAGTTTGCGAAGACTACAAAAAAGAAGAAGAAACCTATGGTTCCTCTTCTGGGAGACTTTTTCTTCTTCAAGAAGTAAGGATCTTCAACTGAAATTTTCTGGACCTCTTTACACTGCATCTTCCACTCCGCGCTATTTAGCTAACACAACTAAAATCCAGAGATAACCATCTACATTTTGCTTTGAAGTGTGTGGGAACCGAAATTCGCACTGTCGATTTCCGTTTAAATAAGGAAACTAGGAAAACCCTAATTTCCCAGAGGACCCGGATATCTGCTAATACCACACGTCAAGCAATCAGAACACAAGAATAACAACGATAAAAATAAGAAATCGAAAAGAGAGCAAAGTAGATCTTATTCCAAATCTGCGTATGAGAGTTTACAACAAGGTATAAGCCTGGGCTCGAGACCTGTCGGCGAGATTCCTAGTTCTAGCAACCCTAAGACGGCTAAACCAAATTGAGTCGCAGCTCGAAATAACAAAAACGGAAAATTGCCTAAATTGCTCTAAGTGCTAAGTTGCTCTGAAAAAAAGTCTCTCTCCCATGCTCCTCGCCTAGAACTCCTTATATACTAGCTCCAAGGTCGGTTTACGCTTTTACTCTTCTGCCCTTAAGCCGTCATAGCATAAAAATGAAGATATTCCATTTTTCCCGATCTTCACAATTATCTTCAAAACTTCCGTATTTATCCGCGGAAACTTGACATTTATCTTTCCTTGTGGACCAAGCGTAAACCGTGCTGTGGTTAACGGGCTTTTGGTTAAGAAATCGTAGGATGGGATTCGAGTCGTGTTTTAGGTCCCTTTGGGCCGTCTTTCGACTCGAAGCGTTTACTACGATTACTTTCGATAAGGAACGAACTCTCTGCGGTATTAATCCGCAAAGTTTGATCGATGATTTAGAATAGCGTAAAGCATAGACGGAGCTCGCTACGGTCTTCGGGAGATAGCATTGAAGGTTTGACGAGAATGCATGGACTCGTGTCGTCTCAACGTTTCGGAAGAGCTCGGTCGCTATGCAGCGACCGAACTTTGGCTCGAGCCCGGTCGCTACGTAGGGACCGTGCGGGATGAATGCTCGGTCGCTACGTAGCGACCGAGCAGAACGGATGTTTGGTCGTTACGTAGCGACCGAGCTTTGGCTTGGACTTGGTTGCTACGTAGCGACCGGATAGCGTGCATGTGCGGTAGTTTCGCAATGATGGAGCTTGAGTTGTCTATTTTGAGCTTTCACGGATACTTCTTCGTAAAAACTTCGTATTGATTATTTTTTACGAAAATCGTATTTTTCTATTACTATCTTTTCGGAAATACGATTTCCGAGGGTTTTTGGGTGTTAATTCCGTTATGTCCGTTCTTAACCCCAACAGCTAGCCCCCCAGCCTGTTAGGACCATGCATCGTAGGGTCCTAGCGTGCGGTTAGGAATGTTTGGCAAGTTAGGCGTGTTGGATGGAATTAATATCCGAAAGTCCGAGCTTGAATAGTAAGTTCTCATGCCTATAAGAAGAGAGGTAACTTGTTTCACAATTTTTTCACTTTCTTGTTTTCTCTAAGATTTCTCTTAAGAAAAACTTTCTTTCTTTCTCTCCATCCTTTCCCTCTATTTTCCCAAAAGAGAAGTATAAAATGTCGAGCAAGAAAAAGATTGCGAAAAAAGGGTCTTCGTCCGCGAGTGCTCATGAAGAGCTCATTGTTCCGAAGATAGAGTTTGTGCCTCACTCGGTAGATCCCGCCGAGAATGAGGCATGGTGGGTTGCGCATTACGGTTCGATCACTCCTCCCAAAGAGAAGCCGTTCCCGGTCCTGACCCATCGTGCGGTCGAGGAAGGGGCACCAAGCAGGAGTACCGACGAGTTCCTTGAGATCATGCGGTCGTTCTACCGCATTCCGAGCACGGTGGCGTTCCGGGTTCCTCGTCGAGGGGAAAGCGCTGATAACCCCCCCAAAGGGTTATTTCACTTGCTACGAAGCGTTCTTAGTGCGTTGTCACTTGTGGTTTCCAATTCCCGAAATCGTCGTCCGAGTGTTGGAGCGTTTCGAGGTGGCAATCAGCCAGTTGAATCCCCTTGCCGTTCAGCATCTTGTTGGAATCCTGATCCTGAGCTACGAGCATGGTCTCTCCCTTTCCGTTGATCACTTTGACGCGCTTTTGAGGCTACAGCTCGTCAAGGATAAGGAGAAGTATAGGGTTGTCCCTCAGAGCTTCATGTCGGTGGTTAAGAGATTCATCTCCAACTTCAACTCGTGGAAGAAATTTTTCTTCTTTGTTCGTATGGACGCTGCGTCTGTCGAAGAGAGTTGTATCCCACTGCTCCGGAGGTTGCCAAATGATCGTCCCTTCATCAACCCGCTGGCCCCATTCCCCGAGGATATCATTGAAGTGAGGGACCTTCTTAGGAATGGTCCGTTTTTCTGGACTTCTTTCACGCCGAAACGAGTTCCGAAGGCACTAAGGTTTGTGTGTCCCGATCCTGTGGAAGCGGGGAACGACTCCGATCCAGATGATAAGAGCCCCGACGCTTCCCCCGCCGCTGCGACTGGGTGGAACTCCTCAAAGGGAAGGATATCGATCTTGGCGACATAGAGTTTTTGATGGACGATTATATGCTTCCGGGATGGGATCCAGACCTTGCTTATGGCGACGGAAGCGGTTCTAGCGAGGTTCCTATTCCGGACTTCGACGATTTCTTTGCTGGTTTACCCTCTGGCTTCGATGCTCCTCCACCAACGAATGAAACAGGAAGGCCAAAGGTTTTCGAGGAAGGTTCTCGTATTATTAACGGGGTATGATGTTTTCGAAAATATTTGTGATTGCCTAGGTGTTTCTTTTTCTGCTTATAACGCGTTAATTGGTTTCGCAGGGCCTTAACTTGCTTGGCTCGGCCATTGAAGCGAGCCATAGGGAAGCTATGGTCTATCGTTTTAAAGCGGAGAAAGCGGAACAAGATCTCGCTCGTGTGCAAGGCGAGGTGTTGGAGCGAGAAGCGCAACTTACTCGCGATCATTCGCGGCCTATCCGTAAGGCGGAAAGGAAGGGCAAAAGGGAAATTGTCGAGGTGATGAAAACTCGTGCCTCTCAGTTCCAGGTCGAGTATGGGAACCTCAAGGATGCCTTTTCCTCGGTGGGCGATTTCCGTGAGTGCCGCAGTTCAGTCGGAAGTCTTTGGATAACACAAGCTGATGACTATGTGTTTGAGAAGGAAATGTGCTTGATGAAGAGCGGCATGAATGAACGTGCCCATGCTGAGGCGCTCATTCCCTCGATCGACGAGAGATCCAAGGGTTCTAGGATTCCATCCCTGTTTCCCCTGATACCGAAGAGGTTCCGACCGGTTTCCTGATGGTGGTGAGGAAGTGGATCATCCTGCGGATGCGTTCGGCGCTTCGTTGTCCGGGGAATTTGACTTTGGGCCATGAGAGGGAGTAAAGTGCTTAGGTACTCTTAATGAGGCAAAAAGTGATCCGGCGTACTCTCACGTGATATGTCATACTCTTATCCATTAAGATACTCTTCACCTCGATGGTTAAAGTCGAAAGTGCCCCTCTCTACTTGACCAATCAAAATCCTCTCTAATTGGCCAATCAAAATGTTCCTCTACTTGACCAATCAGAAAAAGCGCGATTTATCTCTCTCTCTCTCTCGTCCAGGTGAATTTTGTTCATTTTGTTTTTTAGTTTTAGTTGTTCTCTCTCCTCCCTATTCTCTCTCTCTTCTCGAATTTGGCGGGTAGGCGAAGAAACCTGGAACTCTTATACGAGCTATCCTTCGATTGTAAAGGAGATTGCGGCTCGCGTGGATGAGAAATTGATCCCCAACCCAGGTCAAATAAACTTCAGGTAAAGCATTATCTTGGTCTGTATCTTATAACCCCATCATAGTGGACTCGAATGAAGGAAGAAATGCTGTTCTTTTGGTTGGGATTGTTAGCAGTAGATTTCGAATATTTGGGTGTCAATTAGGGGATAGGAATGTTTGGGATTTGTATGGTGTGTTTGTTATGGAATTGGATTATCAAAGCTGAAATCCGGAATGAATAGGGTGAACGATAAAAATGTAATTAGGTGAAACTTAACTATTGACAAAAATGTGTAAAAAAGTATAACTTAGTATTACTTTAATAGCAAAACTGTATAACTAGGATTAACTTTAATTGTATAATTTTTATTTGGTACAACAAATAATGGGTTATTCTTCTACAAACATACCCTTCGACTATGATGGACATTATGCGAAATCTGGAGATGATTATGAATGGATTCCAAGCGATAGTCGTTTGTCTGGTATATCCTTTAAGACATTGGATGAGATCACTTATTCGTTTTTGAAGGAGAGGATATGCAAGAAGAAGAGCATAGATCTGTGTTTAAAGAGGCTGAATCTGAGTTACATTCCACTGGTAGTAAAACCTAAGAGGCAATCATATATTTTGGATGATGAAGATGTGTATGTGTATCTGACATTAGTGGATAAAGACGAAAGAAGAAGTATTTTGCTTGTAGAGGTCATCGAAGAAATGGAAATAGTTCCAGTAATAGAGCAACAATCAGTAGTTGAGAAAGAAAGCTCATATGGTGGGAACTATAGTGAGTTTGCGAGTGGATTACCCGAAGTTGAAGGTAATCCGGTTGAAGGTAATCCGGTTGAAGGTAATCCGGGTGAACTCACTCTAGTAACTGGCATTGAAGAAGCAGAAATATATCTACCGGGGTCTGAACGGGTGGAGAATATTGTTAATGGAAAAACCGTGGAAGGGGGCATTAACGTTATTAATGGAGAAGCCGGCGAAAGGGGTATTAATGTTGTTAATGGAGAAGACGGCGAAGGGGGCATTAATGTTGATAAAGGAGAAGACGGCGAAGGGGGCGTTGGTTTGGACAACAGAGTGGACAATGAGGGCGACGTGGATAACTCTATGGGTGTTCGTCCTAGTTGGGAATATGTTGAGCTCCCACGTGTTGCAAAAAAAATTGCAGTGGTTAAAGAGTGGGAAGATGGTTTGGGTCTTCAGTTGTTTCAAGAATTTCTGAGTAAAGAAGCTGTGAAAGATATTATTGATAGAGCATCACAGAAGAACTGTTTCAGAATCAGTATCTCAAACTCGGACAGGAGTCGATATGTGGTGAAATGTCGGGGAGCAGCTGAAGGTTGTAAATGGGGTGTGAGAGCTACAAAGATAGCTAATTCTGAAGCGTTCTCGATTAGAACATACATGAAGATGCATTCATGCTCTCGCGCAACTTCAAGTACTGGAGTGAAAAGAAAAGTTACACCAAGATGTGTTGCAGCTATTGTGCATAAGGATTATCCGAGACTATATGAGACACCAACTGCGAAAGTCCTGCTCGGTCTGGTGAAAAGGAAATTGGGTGTGGAAGTGTCGTATACGACATGTTTGAGAGGAACAAAACAAGCTATTGCGGATATGTGTGGTTATCCCGAGACAGGATACAAAATACAGTCTTCTTATTTGTATATGTTAGAGAAGGTGAACCCGGATACAAGAACAAGTTTGATACTGGATAAACATAACCGGTTCAAATACCTATTTGTTGCGTTGGGAGCCTCCATTGAAGGTTTTGAATACATGAGGAAAGTCATCACTGTCGATGCAACTTTCCTGAAGACTGTTGAAGGTGGTTGTTTAGTTATTGCCACGGCTCAGGATCCACACCTTCACCATTATCCAATAGTCTTTGCTGTCGTTGATGGGGAGAAAAACGAAAGCTGGAAGTGGTTTTTCACGACGCTGAAAACTGTTATACCGGATTCGACGGAATTGGTGTTTGTTTCAGACAGAAATACAAGTCTGATAAAAGCTGTTGCTGAAGTGTATCCGATGTCTAAACATGGGTATTGTATCTGGCATCTATCGCACAATGTGAAAGGTAGCGTCGCGCAGTCCAGGGACGAGGTTGCACTACAATTCAGAAAAGTTGCGACGCTTTATTCAGAGACTGAGTTTGATAAGCAGTATAAAGAATTTAGGGAGAGGTAAAAAAGTGGGCGAAGTGTCATTTCCCCGGTGCAAGGTACAACATAGACACTTCTAATTGTGCGGAGTCTATGAATGCGCTGTTTCAAAAGGCGCGAAGGATGGCTTTATTGCCTATGCTTGATACAGTTATTGACAAAATGGCTGAGTGGTTCAACACACATAGGAAGGATGCAGCAGAAGGACCGCCGTCTCGGAAATTGGTTCCTTATGTGGAGAACAAAATGCATGACAGAGTACCGAAAGGTTCAAAAATTACAGTGACTTCGCTGAACAGTTTTGAGCTTGAATACAGTGTTATTGGAGAAGACGGGAAGACTTATATCGTGGATTTTCCGAAGCATACGTGTAGTTGCAGGAAGTTTGATATAGATAAATTCTCATGTAGACATGCAATAGGCGCTATCGTTAAGTGTTTGAAGCATGATAGACCAGTACATGTGAGTGACATGTATGCTTTAATCTCGACTTATTACTTCATTGAATTGTGGGCTTTGTTGTATCGAAGGACTGTATATCCAGTCTCTCATATGACTCATTGGAAGGTTCCACCAGAAGTTGCGGCTAAGTGTCCCTTACCTCCAGAATACAAAAAAAAAGAAGGGAAGAAAGCAGGAAAAAAGATTTCCTTCGGTAGGAGAAAGACGGTCCCGTCGTAATAAGTATATTCGGAATAGGAGTTTGGCTAGCTATTTCAACTGCTCGCAGGGAGCTCAAGGAACTGAAGGATCACAAGGGACACAAGGGACACATGGGACACAAGGGACACAAGGGACACATGGGACTCAAGGGACTCAAGGAACATAAGGAACAGAAGAAACACAAGGGACTCAAGGAGCACAAGAGACTCAAGGAACACAAGGGACTGAAGGAACACAGGGGACTCAAGGATCACAAGGCAGTCAAGGAACAGAAGGATTCCAAGGCACTCAAGTAGTTGAATGTGAGGAAAATCAGTGAAAACTTTGTGAAAAGATGCGTTATATGAATGTAAAACTTGGTGAAACCTGAATAAAGTGGTTTCGTTATATGTTTGTAAATCTTGGTGAAACTTTCGTAATGTTATTGTTGATTTGGAGTGATTGGTGATTTAGGCTACAATTGCGATGACATAACTAATTAATGTCCTACGAAGACGACGTAACTTATTAACATGTTCTGAAATCCGGATCACCTCGAGTCAAAAAATTTATAATCTGGATCACATTTTCTATCGATTGGGAAGGGAATACATCGTTGTTAGGTGTTTTTTTTGTATACACTACCTCGTGGGATTTGAAATGTTACAAATTTCACGAAATCAAAATTTCTTCTACATGAGCACATCTAAAACGTTGATATAAAATAGAATATATCGGGTATAAATCGCAAAAAACGGTAAAGTAAAATTTAAAGGTTTTTGTATAACTACAAACTAAGTGAAACTCCAAGCACGAAAATACTTTCCCGTCCTGCATTTCGAATTTTGGCACCCATTTTTGCGAAATTTGACTTTCCACAAAATCGACGCTTAGTCGACGTAGACGCATATTAAAACCCAATTTTTTTTTCTCTCCCCCATTTATCTCACCGAATCTCTCTCTCCACTTTTCAATATCTCTCTAGATATCTCGAGAACCCCAGATTTTACTTTACTTTCGGTCCCTCTTCTTTCTAGATTTCTCGATTGCTCAGCGAATAATGACTCATCCAGACGAGGAGTATAGGCAGATGAAGGCTTCGAAGAGAGACATCGACATGCTTGGCTTCGTGGAGGATGCCTAGTGTAGGATTCCTACCAGATGCCCTTGTGGGGGAACAATAATCAACGAGGTGTCTTGGGACCCGAAGTATCCAACTGATTTTGATACTCTACCGGGGAGAAAATACTTCACTTGCATAAATTTTGAGGTAATTTATGGATACTTTCGGGTTTTATGTGCAGATTTTGATACTTCCCCGTTTTACGTGTAGAATGATGGCTTCCATTTCCGTCAACCATGGGTCTTTGGAGTCCAGGAAGATGTTGAAATGTTAAGAAAGCGTGTGGATGCGATGGCTGCAGAGATAGCTGAACTGAAGTACAATCTTACTCGTCCAAATCCTACCACTCTATGAGTTGCGTCCGGTCCATGACATTTGTCTACTATTTGTTGTTGTTGTTTGCTTGAGATTATGTTGAACGTGAAACTTACTAAAGTTTCCCCTACTCTCTCATTCACGATCTACTAATTACATTATATTCAAGAAGTTAGACTAAGTTGCACGTGAAACTTACTAAAGTTTCCCCTACTCTCTCATTCACGATCTACTAATTACGTTATATTCACGAAGTTAGACTAAGTTGAACGTGAAACTTACTAAAGTTTCCCCTACTCTCTCATTCATGATCTACTAATTACGTTATATTCACGAAGTTTGACTAAGTTGAGCGTGAAACTTACTAAAGTTTCCCCTACTCTCTCATTCACGATCTACTAATTACGTTATATTCACAAAGTTAGACTAAGTTGAGCGTGAAACTTACTAAATTTTCCCCTACTCTCTCTCATTCACGATCTACTAATTACGTTTGCTTCACGAAGTTAGACTAAGATGAACGTGAAACTTACTAAAGTTTCCCCTACTCTCTCATTCACGATCTACTAATTACGTTATATTCACGAAGTTAGACTAAGTTGAGCCTGAAACTTACTAAAGTTTCCCCTACTCTCTCATTCACGATCTACTAATTACGTTTTATTCACGAAGTTAGACTAAGTTGAGCGTGAAACTTACTAAAGTTTCCCCTACTCTCTCATTCACGATCTACTAATTACGTTATATTCACGAAGTTAGACTAAGTTGAGCGTGAAACTTACTAAAGTTTCCCCTACTCTCTCTCATTCACGATCTACTAATTACGTTTGTTTCACGAAGATAGACTAAGTTATAGATAACATAAGTCTTAAATACCATAAGTTATAGATAACATAAGTCTTAAGTTATGAAGTTAGACGGATTTCACTCCGTCTTCAAGCACATTAAAACAACAACATACGGAATTCACTCCGTCTTCTTTGTCTTCTGCTTCTTCTTCTTCTTCTTCTGCTTCTTCTGGGCTGCGTCCTCCTCAGCTACCTTCTTAGCTGCTGCCTTTTTAGCTGATGCCTTCTCACCTGGTGTCTTCTTACCTGGTGCCTTCTTACCTGGTGCCTTCTCAGCTGCTGCCTTCTCAGCTGCCTTCTTACTTCTTGTACCAACGGGACTAAACCTACTTTTCGCACAAACTGCTTCATTTCCATCATCCTCTCTCCGCCTCTTCTTTTTCGTCTCTAAACTTCTCTCGAACTCCGGTGCATGTGCATACATCTCTGCATTAGTGTCATACATGTCACCATCGCCCCCCTGATTTTCATTTGTAACATCCTCGATGAAACCATCGTCACTACCATCCTCTTCTTCCGACTCTTTATTGTCACTACCATTGTCTTCCCCCGACTCATCATCACTCACTACTATCATCTTGGTCAGTCTGCTTCTGAGGGGCATCTTGGTCCGCCTGCTTCTGAGGGGCATCTTGGTCTACCGGCTTGTCACTCAACCTAAGACTTTTCACCTCCTCTTCTAGAAGAGCTAGCTTATCCGACAATGAAGTGACTTTTTCGTTTACTTCCTTCATAGCCTCTCGGACTGCATTCATAAGCCGACCTTCCATCGCTTCAAAAGCAGATTCAGGAGTAGCTCCAGGAGTAGCTCCAGTAGCCTCGACCGAATCTGCATGAGCCTGACCAGATTCTGCATGAGCCTGACCTCATTACGAGATGTACGAGCCTCAAAATCAATGCCGAACTGTTCTTCAAAGAAAACTTGTTTCTTCCCTTTCCGTATTATCTTCGTCCAACGATCAACTGCTGCATCATCGTCGTCATCGGCCCAACAACTTTCCTTGTCAATCCCTATGGTTTCCAGAAGTTCCTTCTCAGCTGCTGTTGCTACCAAGATACTCTCAATATCCTGTGGCAAAAACACAAAAAACATTAATTATCTTAGTTTCACCAAGTTTTCATAAGTCTCATCAGTCCCTTCTCCTTAATTCGACTACACATAAAACATCAATTACCTTTGTACTATTACCAATTTTATCGTTCACGGCATTCAGACTGAGTTCCCTGGTTCCACTTTTGCGTTTGTACTGCATCTTGCACATCCGCGGGCAACCACTCACATTTTCTCGAAAATGGTTCCTCAAGCTTGGAATTGCCTCAAAGGCCAACAACTACGAACACACAACAAAAGGACATTAACATCAATTAAACAACAACAAAACTAATTAGAAGAGAGCTTAAGAATACCTCCAAAGGGATAGGAAAGCTTGTAAAAACCCAACTCGTCGGCGCAACCCCGTCACACTTCTCCAAGAAGGTAGAGACATCTTTCAAGTTATGTTCGAATGCATACCGCCCCCAAGGGAACGTTTCACATGCATCTAGGTCATCAACAACAGTCAGGAAGAAACTGTCCACAGGTGATGCTCCCTCACCACTCTTTCGGCCTCCGACGAGGATGCTGGCTAAGAAGTACAGAGCAGCCATCTTCTTACGATCCTCAGATGGCTTTGATTTCATTGCCAACATCTGCTTCTCCAGGTCACCGTATGTTACCCTTTTCTCTTCAAAATACTTGTTCATGAATGTTGTACCACCCAACCTCTCATGGTTGGGGGGATACTCATGGCAGTATAGTCCAGAAATGAGTCATAATTCTCTGAGAGAGTATCGGATTGGGACGCCATTAACGACAAACCATAACTCATGCTTCTTCGCAACACAAGTTGATCGCAAAACAAGAACCCACATTCCCATCCACTTATGCTTTCGGTTTTTAATATGGAAGAAATGTTGGAATTGTGGGTGCTCTATGAACCATTTCACCTCCTTCTCTTTCAGAATCGTTTGTATATTTCTTATCGCATTGTCAATATAACATTTTCCTGAAAGCTTTAAAGACTTTTGATACTGGCTTGAAGAAAAGTGCAACTTCAACGGTCGCATTCCTTCTTCTTCGTCATCAACAAACTGCACTCAAGTGAAAACCGGATCACATACTACATCTTACAACCATCAACATATAGTTTCAGAAAGTTGGACTTAGTTCAGCCAGCACTCACTTGAAGTTTTTCTTGGTTTCACTAACTCTAAATTCAACTTAGATTTCCACACTTACTAATCTTTCACTAATCATCTTTTTAGAGGGAGTGTTTTCAATTTGAATACTTACCGACTCTGCATGCGACTCAGTATGTCGTACCAATTGGATCGCCATTTCATCAGCATCTTCGTCGTTTTTTCGGGGCTCCATTTCCTCATCCCCTTCTTTGGCCTTATTCTCTCATTCGTCTCCGGCTTCCTTCACTTTTTCTCCTTCCTCTCCGCCTTCCTCCTCCTTTTCTCCTTCCTCTCCGGCTTCCTTCTCTTTTTCTCTTCCGTCTACTTCTTCTGATTCCTCATCTCGGGGACTTTGGTCGGTTCCCGGGGCGACAGATTTGTCGATGGCTTCTCCGGATAATGTAACCATAGCCATAGACATATCCTCTCCTCCTACACTACTTGAGCCGTCTTCTTTTGCCTTCGGATCGTCTCAATTCAACATGATTTGGGTTTTCATTCTCGATTGAGGATTCGCAATATTCATTCGCAATTGAGTGAGTAGGGTTTTCAGAATTCAAAATTGAATTCTGAGAGACGGATTCGACGGTAACTTTATTAATTTTTACTAGTTCATTTAAGTAATATTCTTTCTTTTCACTGTCTTTTCAACCAATAAAGACAGAGAGGGGAAACGTATTCGAGAACTAAAAGAAATTAAAATTTTCGGAAACTGGGTATCCGATTTTTTTGGATCGGTAATGGGTCTGGGTTCGGATAGTCCTTGGTAGAGTTTTAATTATCTAAGTTTCTCTTGCTTTCTTCGTCTTTAACTAAATTTTCGAATTAAAATAAAGATATATTTAATTCAAAATCCGGTCAGTTTCGGGCAGGAGTATCTCAGCTCTTTTTTTTCGGGCATGAGTACCTGAGCGTTTAATTCCATGAGAGGTGGAGTGATTGTCGAGAGGGAGATGCTTGTTTTTCCATTCTATGTTTGTGGCCGAATGTGGCCTTTATTTCGAGAGATTGTATGGGCCTGTTTTGGCCGTTTTTATTGCTTTTCGGGATTGGCCGTTGGCGGCTTTGAATCCCTTACCGCTTTACGCGGTTTTATATATATGACGAATGTTTCATTTCAAATTTTTCTGAGTTGGTTCGAAGTAAATATGAGTTGTAGTCTCATATTTAATTCCGATGAGACGTTCAATCTGTTGGTTCGTTCGTGATTTTCGTAGAAAATTACTTATCTTTACGATTTCTTGGAACATTGAGATGTGAACGGAGAGACATGGTTTAGGACCTCGTATCTTTTAGATATCATGTCTTGAGATGTTTGAGACCAATGCGATGGGTTTAGGGCAAGACCTAGGTTTACTTTCGGTTTAAGGTTTGTGCGGTGACTAGCTGGCTATCGTTTTTCCTGTTGCGATTTCTTCCTGACTCGTACCGATTTAAAGTCCGCGATAGGTTCTCGGCTTATATGACTTGTATGGTACGAATCGAGCATCTTCTCAGAGGCAATTTTTAAGCCAACTGGAAGTGCTAAACCAAAATTTTGGATTTTTGTTGTAGCGCGCTTTCGTCCTTGTGTTGGACGTTTTTGAAGATCAAAAGAGTGATCGAATTTCATTTGTTTAAGACGGCTGGCGTGTTCGTCGGGGCCAATCAACGAATAGGGTGTGAGGTTTTGGTGGTCGCGTTCGGACAATTTTTTTGCATTATCTTCGAATTTTAACTTTGCGACGTCTCGCAGTTGTTTCGAGGATTATACGTGTATGTTTAAGTGTTTGAAAGATGATAACTTTACGATTTTGGGCCGGATGAGGCCGCAGACTGCCTTGACCGTGTTGATCGTGGCCGGGTCAACGTTATTTTCCGGATGTTCCGGTTGAGTTGTAGCGTCGGCTTCGGACTCGTGTTGAGTTTCGATGTCCGATGCGTTTGCGTCAGCAGACAATGTTAATTCGTCTTTCCTTGGGCGTTTTTGGCCGAAGATCGATCTATCTTCGTGCGTTTGCGATTCGCAGTTGCAGAAGTCGTGATTTGCCTCAACTTGTGCTCTGCGAGGAAGCATAGCCGCGACTATTTTTGGCATCCCCAGATAGCCGCGACTCCACTTGGGATCGGAAATTTGAGACCCAGGTGGTAGGTTGATGGAACTACTTGCATGGCATTGAGCCATGGAGTTCCCATGATCACGTTGTAGATAGCGGGATGATCGACTACCGCGAATTCGACGATTTTCGTGATCTCCTTGGCCATGACTGGCAACTGGATTGATCCAAGAGTCATCGATACTTCGCCTGAAAAACCCGTGAGCGGTTTCGGTGTCGGAATTACTTCTCCGAGTTCGATGCTCATGCGTTTGAGAGTGTCACGGAAGATTATGTTGACCGTGCTTCCCGTGTCGACGAGTACCCTTCCGACTTCTAAGTCTCGTATAACGAGATCTATGACGAGCGGATCGCAGTGAGGTTGATCGATGCCGCCGGCTTCCTCCTTTGTGAAGGTGATCGAGCAATTTTGGCCGTCTCGGAGAGGAGACCATGTAGGCCAATTTGCACTCGACTCTACCTTCCGTTGGTAAGCCTTGATGGCCGACACAGTATCGCCGCAGTATTGTGATCCTCCGATGATCATGTTGACTCTGCGACGATTGTTATCATTCCCCTTGTCGTCCGGCCTCCTACCGCGTTTATCCTCGGGCTGGTTTCGTTGAGGGGATTTCTCAGCGGGCGGATTTCTGTCCGTCTTAGGAGGGCGATCAGAGTCGAGGATGAGATCCTTGACGCTGGTTACTTCCGAGAGCTCTCCAGCGAGTAGCTTTGCGGCCAGCCTTGCTCCCAAGACTTTGCAGTTGGTCGTAGAGTGTCCTCGGGACTGGTGGAACTCGCAGAAGGTGTTTTCGTCATACCTTTGGTTGCGGGTCCACGTATTGCCCGTGGTTCGGCTTTGGTCCGAATTGATCGCATAATTATGCGCCCCTTAGAGATCTTCTCTCTCGTGATGGACATACTTGTCGTTGCGAGAGTTTTTCTTTTTTTCTTTCGGATCTACGTCCTTCGAGGATGGTCTTGCCGCCTTCGAGGATGGAACTGAGATCAGTAAGCAAGAGAGTGCAGGGATAACTAACCGCTCTTAATTGCTTCACAGACTCGTATAGAGCCTTTTTTGGCACACAAATCACGATGGCATAGTAGTCAATCGATACTTTTCCATCTTGTTTACAGTAAACTGGGCTTATTGTTGGTCCCTGCTCAATATAAAAGATCAATCAGTGAGAAATACAAACAGCTAAGGCTTCAGAACTTCCACCATTATGAAACATTAATACCTGCAATCCTGACAATGATGGTTGACTCAACACACGCTCAGCCACTTCTTGAGCACTATTTCCTCTCATGTTTGCAACAACCTGAAATGAAAATATTAGAGAAAATAAAGTGAAAGCAATGAAAACATCATCACAAGGCACAAAGTGCGTACAGTGAATTGGCCATCCGCCTTAAGATGGGCCTCCAATCTCTCGAGAATCTCGTGTACTGTGTTTAATGCTCCTTTTCTCTCGGTCAATGCTCTTCTGCTTGCTACAAGTGCCGCCTGAAAATTGTAATGAAAATGTTCAGGATATTATGGCTGCCAACATGCAGATTCAAAGGCTCCAAGTAAGAACTCCATATCACCTGGCTTTCCAGCACAACCCCTCCTTCAATCTCTTTTAAGTTGTTCTCTTTGAGTGTTGTCCCACTACTCACAAGGTCCAAAATGCAATCAGCTATCCCCATCTAGTTAACATGCAAATATGTGTCAACAAATACTTCACAAAAGTCATTTGTCCCAAGCTAGAAAAAATCTTTCATGTCATGCTAACGAGATTATCCTCCAGCACAACACATCGGCTTAACACCCTTTTTTTCTCCAGAGTTTAATTGCAAATGTGAATTTACTCTGTTTATGGTCAAGAGTTTCGTTTGACAGACAAAACAGCAAAATCCAGAAAACTCTTTCAACTATACGAACTTTAACCTCAGACAAGAGAAATAATCTCTAAAAAAGCGACAAAGAATAAAGAAAGGAACCGTGTATCGATTAATACATACTACACAATATGTAATCATGGATAGGCAGCAAACTATATTTTCATTTAAAATGTGACGTCTTTTCAATCCATATAGACGAATCTTTATTAGCCTAGTGTTGAAGAAAGACTACATGTTTTTGATGTAAAATAGTATAATCTCACCGCCGGAGCTGCCTCCAGGGCTCCATCTGCAGTTGAAAACGTTACATGCTTTATGCCGTTTTCTTCCATAAATTTGGGACCGAGCTGCAAAAATCAGATCAATCATTCACATATATTATATTGCAGCTAACTACATCCTGAGAGAAAACTAATGTCAACTGCGCACCAAAAGGAGAATCTGTAACTCATCATACATAAGTGAAGCCAGTAGCAACACGCAATGGTCTCTCCTCACTCCATTGTGGCATCTCTGCTAACTCCTTGAGAGAATTTATGTTCTCATAAATCCCGTAGTTGGGAATCTGAGATCATTTGACATGCAATAAGAAAACCATCCACAGTATAGATATGAGAAAAAATCAAACCACAATAGATTACCACCTACCGCGATGGACAGATGACAGTCTCCAAAGTTGAGAGCTTCATGGACAATGATAAGATCTTCATTTTCCTACAAGGAAAAACAATTCAAACAATGCAAATGAGGCACAATTTAGAGTATCATAGTGAAAAAACTTACAGCCCAACTCAACAATAGTGTCGAAGAATACCATAATAAGAGAATTAAAAGTCAACTGGTTATTCTTATTTGTTTATATATATATATATATATATATATATATATATATATATATAAATATTTTAATACCTCCACAACGAGTATAATAATAATAATAACCAACCACTACCACCACTAAGTATATCCTATCCAAGAAAAAACAATTAAGGTGATGACTTACCTGACCATATTCACGAAGTGTGTCAAGACCAACGATACCTAGATCCAGATCTCCTGAGAGTAACTTCCGGACAATATCTTTTGGACGTTGAAACCAGACTTCAGTGTTTGGTAACTGCAAGATTACCAATAATAAGACATGGATACAAAAAACACATCGGCCCTGTTCGTTTGCTCACCCAGGTGATCCATCTGGGTGAAGATGCAAATTGATGTTCGTTTTGTGCATTATAATGCTTCATCCAGATGGATTACCCAGCTAAACTTTTAAAAACTCATCTAAAATTCTCACCCAAGTGAAGATGAGTCTTGATGGTGCATCTGCATCAGATGCATCTAGTTCAGTCCAAAATGATAAATGACAAAATTGACATTTTAAAATCAAAATATTATTTTCAAACCGTAAATTCTATTTTTTTTGCATCTACATTTTTCCGCTATAACCAAAAAATGCATTTTCTCGCTAAAACTGAAAAGCACTCTTTCCCGCTAAAACCGCAAGGTGCGTTTTTCCGCAAAAAACGTAAAACGCATATTTTCATAAAAACATATCTTTCGGCTAAACAAGTAAAACCACACTTTTCGACAAAAACCGAAAACACACATTTTCCCGTCAAAACAAAAAAAAAACGCATTTTCCCGCCAAAATCCAAAAAACGCAAATTTCCGTCAAAACTCCAAAAAGCATTTTCCGGCCAAAACCGCAAAAAGAATTTTCTCGCCAAAACCAGAAAAACGCAAATTTCCCGCCAAACCGGAAAACAGAATTTTCCCGCCAAAACTGAAAAACGGAATTTCCCGCCAAAACTAGAAAACAGAATTTTCCCGCCAAAACCGGAAAATGGAATTTTCCCGCCAAAACCGGAAAATGGAATTTTCCCGCCAAAACCGGAAAGCGTATTTTCCCGCCTAAACCGGAAAAACGCATTTTCCCGCCAAAACCGGAAAACGCATTTTTCCGCCAAAACCGGAAAAACGCATTTCCCGCCAAAACCGGAAAAATGCATTTCCAGCTAAAACCGGAAAAACACATTTTCCCGCCATAACCGGAAAAATGTATTTTCCCGCCAAAACCGCAAAAATGCTTTTCCCGCCAACATCGCGAAAAAAACTCTTTCCCGCAAAAATCGCGAAAAAACGTTTTCCGTAAAAATCGTGAAAAAAACTTTTTCTGTCAAAAATACTTTTCCCACCAAAACTTCAAAACACACTTTTTCCGTCCAAACCGCAAAAAACATATTTTTCTGCCAAACCCATAAAACGTTTTTTTCCGCCAAAACCATAAAAATGCACTTTTTCGCCAAAAACACATATTTCCTCAATAACCGCAAAAATATTTTTGGCCAAAACCGCAAAAATGATATTTTTCCGCCGAAACCTAAAAAATTATATTTTAGTTATTTTATTAACAAGTCCATCTGGATGGAGATGAAAGTTAAAAAATGAAAAGCAAACGAACATAGTTGCATTCAGATGATTCATCTGGATGCATGAACGAAATGAAGAAACGAACAACACCCAGATGGAGCATCTGGATAAGACATCTAGATGGACCATCTGGATGCATCTTTCAGATGTACAAACGAACAGGGCCATTGTCGTTTTTTCATGTTGGCGTTGAATGCATTCTTACCTGCGGAATTTGTGCAATGTACTGCCTTGGATTGACTTGTTTGACAAATAGTTGACAGTCCTTCACAGAAGAAACAACAAATACGAAGAGTCAGAACAAGGTACGAGATTACAAATCACTATTTCCACTTGACTTCAACAAACGAAACAGCCAAGATTCGATTTTTTATAGATACCAGCATCCTCTAAGTTATTTCACCAAAAACGTAGTAGTTTAAAGCACAAAAGAGTATCAAACCGTATTAAGATAACCATAGAAGTTTCAAAAGCAAGACAAACATGAGAGACTATACTAAACACATGACGACGAAGACAGAACATAAAGCTTCGTAAAAAAACGTCTGTGTGGAAATCAATAAACAAAAGGGAGATAATTAGTCTTTCATCAAAGGAGGATTTGAAGTTAAAACACAAGCAGATTGTAAATTATCTGAAGTTTGAGGCTAAATACTTGTTAATCAGATAATAATCAAAATGCAAATTTACATCGGAACAGAAACACCATTCACCTTGAGAAGATCGGTGGAGTCGGCGGCCATGCGTCCTTTGCTAGGAAGACCAAGACGAATCTGCTCTCTCTCCATGACAACAGGAGCTGGGGCGGAACCATTAGCGACACTGCTTTGAACGGAGGTGACGCAGGAAGTAACCAATCTGAGGCTTCTCAGGCGAGTTCCGACGAAGGAGAAAGCGGTGGAATGAGACGGGGAGAAGAGTGGGGTTGACTGCGAGAGGGAGGGCGAAGGGCATTGTTGTAAATTGGCAGGGAGAAAGATAGACATTGCTGTGGTGGTGCCTCGGCTCTTGGTGATGTAGAAGCCGTAAAACTTGTTCGATACTAACGATAATATAAATACGATGTTAAGGAAAAAATAGACGATTCAAAACTGAAATGGAAACGAAACCATGGAGTCGAGACAAATCTCTTTCCTTAACTCTTAATATTCGCTCCGTTAGTGCGACGGATCTGTACGAATATGAGTCCCAGGATAAAACCATGTAAGGTTATCACGCGACACTCGTGAAGAACCTCTACGAACTAATAATCTATGAAACACTCTCTAGACTTACGCGTAGGAGTTTTTGCTGGTGTTTTGCGGTGAAAAAGTTCAGAAATGAATGAAGATGAGAGGCGATATTTAAAGAGACGGAGACAACCCACTTCCCGCAACAGCTGCTGCACGTGGGCAGGAATCTCGCAGAGATCGAGGGAAGTTGAGTTCCAAAACTTCTTCCTCAAGACTCTCTCTTATCTCGTTTAAAACTTTCGAGAAGATAACATGCATGACATTTTTATTTTCTAGACAAACTACTTGTCGTTTTAAATAAAATTGTATGTTGTTTTTTCCTGGAATAAATGGCAAAACGTTGAGCTTAACTTGGTCCAAAAAGAATAGTTCTTATCGGGCCAAACGCCTTCCACCCAAGCCCAAGCCCAAGCCCAAGCCCTCGCCCACGCCGAGCCGAGCCGAGCCGGCCGGGCGGCGGCGGCGCGCGCGTGGGGAGCTCTCTCTTCCTCTGAGCCGTTTAACACATGGTATGTGTGAGTGCATATATATACAGCTCGACTCTTCTCTTCCTCCCCAATGTGGGACTTTGTAAGTTTCATTTCATTAACCACACATAAGTTGGCTCTTAGGCACACAAGCCCAATCATTTGTTATTCACATATTTTAATTAAACCCAATTGGTTTAATTTGTCCAACGATCCCCCACATGAATAGAAATGACTCTTCTAAACATATGCACACTAAATGCAGACTCGATAGATTCTAAAAAACTATTCTTATTCTAATCTGGACTAGACTAGACAGACTTATCGAGAGTGTTTGCGAAAAATTCACTGTGTTTGAGTTGGTGGCATTTTTAAGCCTTGAACCAATCATAGTTAATATCTGTCGGGTTTTCTTTACCAGAAGGTGAACATGATGTCTTGAACCAACCTGTGTTTTATGTAGACCGAGACAACATGCATAACGCAGCTTCATTTTCTCGTAGAACTTAGTTCTCTATTGTGTTCATTGTGGCCCTGAACTATTCCTGGTTTTCATGAGTAAACTTAGAGAATATAGCCTTGCATTCATTCTCCTAGAAACGGCCCCATTTCACACTCATTAGGTGATTGACCATGAAAAGTATTGAGTAATACTCCGCTTAGAAGCTATGGAATCATTAAAAGCTTATGCTTATCCTTCACACATTCGTTAGCACTTTCATCATCTTAGGAGCTGGGTAGAGACTACTTTGTCTCAAGTGCTTTGGTTAGACTCTGTTTGATTTTGTTTTCCCTTTGAACCTACGTCTTGGGATCTCCAGTCATGATAGGTAGGGTTGCAGTCAAGCATCCTCATTCGTTATAGGATTTAAACCCATTCCTTTTGATGATTTAGCAACAACATCTCGTGGCAAACCTTTAGTAAATGGATCCGCTAGGCTGTCAGCCGATTTGATGTAGTCTATTGTGATTACACCAGTTGAGATAAGTTGTCTAATGGTTTTATGTCGTCTTCTGATGTGACGAGATTTACCATTATAGAGATTATTCTCAGCCCGAGCTATAGCTGATTGACTATCACAATGTATGCGTATAGCTGGCACAGGTTTTTCCCACATAGGAATATCTTCCAAAAAATTTCTAAGCCATTCAGCTTCTTCTGCTGCTTTGTCTAAGGCTATGAACTCAGATTCCATGGTTGATCTGGCTAACACTGTTTGTTTGGTAGATTTCCATGATATTGCTGCTCCTCCTAGTGTAAAGACATATCCACTTGTGGATTTTGAGTTTTTAGAATCTGATATCCAGTTAGCATCACTGTATCCCTCTAAAACTGCTGGTTCTTTACCATAGTGAAGCCCAAAATCTTTGGTGTAGCGCAAGTAATTGAGTATCCTCGTTATGGCTTTCCAGTGTGTATGACCTGGATTACTTGTATATCGACTAAGTACGTTTACTGCATGCACTAGATCTGGTCTAGTACAATTAGTCAAATACATGAGACTTCCGATCACACGTGCATACTCGTTTTGTGAAACCGCTTCACCTGAATTCTTTGTCAAGTGCATTTGGGGATCTAACGGAGTTTTTGCCGTACTATTAGAGTAATTTTTAAATCTCTCTAATATTGTTTGAGCATAACGAGATTGGGTTAAGATAATTCCATTTGAATTTCTTGTGACTTTAACACCGAGAATTACATCTACTAATCCCAAGTCTTTCATCTCAAATGTCCCTTTGAGAATGTTTTTTGTTTGATTGATAATGTCTTTATTGCTTCCAATAATGAGCATATCATCTACATATAGACATAGCAAAACATACGCATTTTTGGTAGTTTTGTAGTATATGCATTTGTCACATTCATTAATTTTGAAACCATTTGACATCATTGTATTGTCAAATTTTTCGTGCCATTGTTTAGGAGCTTGTTTAAGCCCATAAAGTGACTTTACAAGTCGACATACTTTATCTTCCTGTCCAGGAATGACAAAACCTTCAGGTTGTTTCATGTAAATTTCCTCTTCTAAATCACCATTTAGAAAAGTAGTTTTTACATCCATTTGATGGATTTCTAGGTCTCTTAAGGTTGCAATTGCTATCATCAGTCTTATTGATGTTATTCTCGTCACTAGAGAATATGTATCAAAATAGTCAAAGCTTTCCTTTTGTCGGAATCCTTGAACTACAAGCCTAGACTTGTATTTTCCACCAGGTTTGCGTGTCATTATCCATTTATACCCTAATGCTTTGCAGCCATGTGGTAAATCCGTTATGTAATACATATAATTTTGCATAATCGAATCTAATTCACTCTTGACAGCTTCGTTCCAAAATGGAGCTTCTGGTAAAGCCATGGTTTCTGCCAAAGTTTTTGGAGCATTTTCTACTAAAAATGCCATTAGGAAATCTTTTCCAAAAGATTTTTCCTTTCGAGCTCTTTTGCTTCTTTGAAGTTCATCTTTTTCTGCATTTTCTGAAATATCATTTATAGAAATCTCGACGTTTGTCTCAGTTTCGGAGTTCTTGTCATTGTCTCTTTCTTCTCGAGTTCGTTTTGATCCTTGTTTTTTCCTATATGGAAAAATATTTTCGAAGAAAGATGCATTTCTTGATTCCATGACTGTGTTTTCATGAATATCTGATATTTCAGATTTATGTACCAGAAATCAATAAGCATTACTGTTATGTGCATATCCAATAAAGATGCAATCCACTGTTTTAGGTCCAATAGTGACCTTCTTTGGTGGTGATACCGCAACTTTTGCCAGGCACCCCCACACTTTGAGGTATTTATACGAAGGTAAATTACCTTTCCATAATTCATATGGAGTTTTGCCAGTTATTTTGTGTGGAATTTTGTTGAGGATATAATTAGTGGTAAGCAACGCTTCTCCCCACATGTTCTGGGGTAACCCAGATTCCTGCAACATAGCATTCATCATCTCTTTTAGAGTTCGATTTTTGCGTTCAGCAACTCCATTAGATTCTGGTGAGTAAGGAGCTGTAGTTTGATGAATTATTCCATGTTCTTTACAAAATGCATTAAATGGACCATCATACTCGCCTCCTCTGTCGCTTCTAACTACTTTAATAGTTGTTTTAAGCTGATTTTCAACCTCAAGTTTAAATTCTTTAAATTTTTCTAAGGTTTAATCTTTGCTATGTAATAAATAAACATAACAATATTTTGTGCAGTCATCTATGAAGGTCACAAAGTACTTTTTACCACCTCTAGTATGTAAGTATTTTAAATCACATAAATCGGTGTGAATTAAATCTAGAGGTTTATTAGTTCTTTGAACACGAGGTGATGGCGTTTTTGTGAGCTTAGCCTGTACGCATACTTCACATTTTTGTTTACTTGTTTTGCATTAAGGAATTAGATTTAAATTCATTAATCTTTGTATAGATTTGTAGTTTACATGGCCAAATCTTTCATGCCCTATATTAAAAGACTCAACCAAATAAGCAACTGGCTCATTCTTATTCATTGAAACTTTTGGAGCTACAACGTTTGGAGTGACTGTCATTACATTCAACTTGACAAGTCCACCCTTAACATATCCCCTTCCCAAATACATCCCATTCTTCCTAATCACGAGCTTATCCGCCTCAAAACTTGTGGCGAATCCATTCTTGCTGAGCAAGGTTCCCGAGACCAGGTTTTTCCTCATGTCAGGCACATGCTTCACATTCGTTAGAGTGACCTCATGTCCAGATGTCATCTTCAAAATCACATTGCCGTGTCCTTCAATCTTGGAGACTGCAGTGTTTCCCATCTTGAGCTTCTCCTCAGTCTTGCTTTTCTGATAGGTGCTGAACATCGCCCTATCGGTGCAAATGTGGGTAGTTGCACCAGTGTCATACCACCATTCCTTGGGGTTGTTGCTTTCAACCATGTTGGCTTCAGTCACCACAACAACGAGATCCTCCTCAGTGAGAATTGCCTGAGCCTTCTCATCCTTGATCTTTTTGCGACATTCAACTGTCTTGTGCCCCACTTTGTGGCAGTAGTGGCATTTCCCCATGAACTTCTCCACATTCGCATTCGCATTGATTTCAATGCCTTTGTTCTTGAAGTTTTTTCCAGAAGCCTTCAGGACTGCAGCAGTTTTGGAAGGCTTGGCAGTAGAATGGGCGTGTGCCTTTCCTTTGCCTTTGTGCTCAGCCATGTTGAATCTTGTCAGCAATTCGGTTTTTGGATTCCATCTGAAGCCTCATGATGAGCTCCTCGAGCCCCATCTTCTTCTTCTTGTGCTTCAAGTAGTTCTTGAAAATCCGCATAGCTTGGAGGAAGCTTTTCAATGAAGCTGAGAGTTGTGAATGTCTCGCAGATATACATTCCTTCAGCAGCGATTTCATGGCAAATGAGCTGAAGCGCTTCCACCTGATCCATGATGGGTTTTGAATCCACCATTTTGAAGTCGTGGAATTTTGAGACCACATTCTTCTTGTAGCCAGCGTCCTCACCTCTGTACTTCTTGTCCAGTGATCTCCATAGCTCTTTCGCCGTGGGGAACTCACAGTAGATACGGTACAATGGGTCAATGAGGCGACCCAAAATGTAGCTTTTGCAGATGAAGTCCGAATGCACCCATATGTCTACAGTTGCGAGACTGTGAACATCATCAATCCCATAAGGCATAATGGGCTTATCCTCCTGGATGAACTTGTCTAGCTTCATCGTTGTCAGGAAGAACAACATCTTCTTCTGCCACGTCTTGAAGCCTTTGCCATCAAACTGGTTTGGCATCAGTCATTGAGTGAACACACTAGGGACAGCCGGAGGAGTTTGAACTGCCACCGGACCACTTGCGGTTCCTGAAATTGAACCCGTCTGATAAAGACCAGCACCGAATAGGCTACGGCGAGTGGTTTGATCAGCAGCATTTCATGCAGGGAGGATAGTGCTTGTTGTTTCTGCAGTGGTTGACACTGTGATGTTTCCAGCGGTTGTCACGCCAGTTGCATCAGTTGCTGCAGCGTTGAGTGGAGTCTGAATGACATTGGTGGGGTCAATGGGGGTGTTGTTATCGTTTGTCATTTTTCTGTAGAGAAAACATGAAAAACGGATTAGTACTCCATTCAACAAATAACATATTATTTTTAAGAAAATAATAGTCTAAAATCGATGTTCATTTTTGGTTATTGAACCAAATCATATCGATATAAAGTCTTGAGAAAAACGTTTTGCAAACTCGCTTAAAGCGTTTGCATAAACCATTTTTATAGACTTAGAATGTTTCATAAACTCGCTTAAGGAAGCGGTTATGGAAACGATTCATTTTGATAGTGTATCATAAACGTTCGCGATAATGCTAGAAAGCAATCCGCAAAGCGTTATGAGATAAATAGGAAACGTTTCGCGGAAGAGCTATAAAGCAAATCGCAATCTCGTTTTCAAAAGAACATATAAACGTTTCGCGGATAAGCACATCGCAAATCGCAAACATCGTTTGAATGAAACCATAACAGATTTGAATCAATCGTATATGAATAAACATTTTGCGGTAGTGCTACAGAGCAAAACGCAAACCGTTTATCAGAAAATTACAAACGTTTCGCGGAAGTGCTAGAAAGCAAATCGCAAACACGTTTCCAAAACCCGTTTTTATAGATCGTTCTTCAAACCGATAAAACGCTTTAGAAAGAAAGCGAAGGAAGAGTTAAGATTGTAGAAGCCGTAAAACCGGTTCGACACTAACGATAATATAAATACGATGTTAAGGAAAAAATAGACGATTCAAAACTGAAATGGAAACGAAACCATGGAGTCGAGACGAATCTGTTTCCTTAACTCTTAATATTCGCTCCGTTAGTGCGACGGATCTGTACGAATATGAGTCCCAGGATAAAACAATGTAAGGTTATCACGCGGCACTCGTAAAGAACCTCTACGAACTAATAATCTATGAAACACTCTCTAGACTTACGCGTAGGAGTTTTTGCTGGTGTTTTGCTGTGAAAAAGTTCAGAAATGAATGAAGATGAGAGGCAATATTTAAAGAAACAGAGACAACCCACTTCCCGCAACAGCTGCTGCACGTGGGCGAGAATCTCGCGGAGATCGAGGGAAGTTGAGTTCCGAAACTTCTTCCTCAAGACTCTCTCTTATCTCGTTTAAAACTTTCGAGAAGATAACATGCATGATATTTTTATTTTCTAGACAAACTACTTGTCGTTTTAAATAAAATTGTATGTTGTTTTTTCCTGGAATAAATGACAAAACGTTGAACTTAAAACTTGGTCCAAAAAGAATAGTTTTTACCCAAACCGAAGTCCACGCCGAGCCGGCTAAGTAGCGGCGGCGCGTGCGTGGAGAGCTCTCTCTTACTCTGAGCCGTTTAACACATGGTATGTGTGAGTGCATATATATACAGCTCGACTCTTCTCTTCCTTCCCGATGTGGGACTTTGTAAGTTTCATTTCATTAACCACACATAAGTGGGCTCTTAGGCACACAAGCCCAATCATTTGTTATTCACATATTTTAATTAAACCCAATTGGTTTAATTGGTCCAACAGGTGAGAGTGAAGAGGTTTTTATTGAACAGAAGGTCGCAAACTGTGGGCAGATACTGATTACAGATTCTTGATGCCACTCTAAATAATACTTTTATAAGACCTTGAAAGGCCTTCATGCGTTTTCCAATTTTTCTTCTTTTTGTCGCCAGTAACAATCATTATTCCCCTGCGCAGAGTGAAGAAACTTAAAAAATATTATAACTTTTAGATGTATAGATACTAGAAATGTAAAAGTGATAGACACAAACATTATATGTTATTTATGTTAAAGGATTCAACAAAAGTGTAGATATATAAATAAAGTAAGCTTCGAAGTTTTTTAAAACTTGTGTTATTTGATTTGTGTGATTGAAGTATAATTCGTAGAAGTGAATCTATAAGAATAAGCAAAAACTTATAAAATATTAGTTGTGAAATAAAGATAAAATGAAACATATGCAATATAATTATTGCTTTCAGAAAATAAAATATGAATATAAGAAAAAACGAAACATAGGCAATAAATTAATAAAATATGAAAGTATATCCTATATAAGGAAAAAAATAAATAAAAAACTAAGAAAAATACGACTGTTGTAAAAATTGTCTTCAAAACTCTCCGTTAACAGTCATATGAAGTTTGCGATTGGTGTACTTCTGGTTTTGTTAATGATGATTCGGAAAGAGTGATGTGGTGAGGAGATGTGTTGCAGACACTGCATATTTATATAGAGTCTTAATGATGAATAAATAGCCAAAATTATAGCAAATATTTACTAATTAATATTCCCATACAATTTACTTTAAAACTGGCCTTAACGCATGTTGTTTTAATAAAACGCAGTTCTCAAATTAGACAAAATTTGGATCTCGAGTTGTTTATGGAAACGTGTTTCTCAACAACTATAATTGAGGTAAATTATTTGATGGTTTTAAAAATTCAATTAGTGAAGATTATGAATTGATTCTAAACTTGATAAATAGTATTGTACATCAAGGTTTGCGTTATGGCGAAAGAGAATATTCAGTATCCATATTCTTAAGTAATCCCAAAATAAATTTAATTTGTAAAATATGGAAATTTGAGGAAATAAAGTTAGTCAATGGTATTAATATATTTGTAGTATACGACAAAATATTCACATTCCCCATAGCTTATTATTTACAAATATTTATACCAGAAATAAGGAATTAATTCAAATCGTATAGAAATAACTTAAATTTGGGACATATACAATAAGGAAATCTGAGGAAGTAAATAAACCTTGTCAGTCTAAGCATTAAACTGTTTGTAGGCCAAGGGAAAAATATTGAATTGATTTTCAAAATCATCGGAATAAAATCAATTATGAATTGATTCCACACTTGACTCCAAAATTTAAGATCTGATTGATATGTTTGTAAAATGGTCAAATCCTTGATTTTCTTCCGATGATTTTAATAATTAATAATTTGCTTGTATCAATTATGCATTGTCACGGAAATGATAATTAATCATCGGAAGAAAGACATAATCAAAGATTATGCATTGTTTACGGAAATTTAATGTATTTTCCTAACTTACTGTTGATTTTAATTGCTATTCTAACTGATATTAATAATTTTGAACATATATATAGTTTCAAATATTGCATAGTTTTATGATTGGTTGAAATATTGCATAGATTTATGCATAATTTGATCATGATCTTCGAAGTATTAAAATATTAACAAAAACAAATTGCTTTTAAAAAATGCTTAGTTTAATATTGTTTACTTCATAGCTTTGTTATAAATATTTTTAAAAGCAATATATTATATGTTGGAGAATTCTTTTTCGAATCTGATGTAAAAATGTTGCACTTCGTATGTCACAAAATCAGATGATCTCATCAACAAATATCTGTCACATATTTTTTAAAAAAATATTGAATTGAATATTGTTCACTTCATAAATCTGTTATATATTTTTTTTAAAACAATATATGATCAGTTCGACAATTCATCTTCATACTCATAACTAAACGATATGTTCATCTGCTGCACGGTGGATTCATAATGTTTGTACTCAAACCGGTTAAGTTTGACCGCTTTAACTACATCAGTCATATATAGGCGAGTTATATTACATGTTCGAACATTATTATAAGTTTTATTTTAATGAATAATGGCAGTGTATGTAAATATTTTGACAGTAATAACAATTTTGATAATAATACATTAACTCGAAAGTTTGTTTCCCAGTGTCGATCGAGAAGTCCGAAACGATGACCTCCTCGAAAGTTGTCTGTCCAACCTGCCCGAGGACGGAAGATATGTAGAAGGAGTCGCATTGTCCTCCTGATCTAGGAAATGACTTGACTCATTCTCGGTGATATCTTTGATCGCCAGTGGCCTACCCTCTCCGCTCAGGAGTAAGAAAGAAGCTTGAATTCGAGGTAAATCGAAAGATGACCAATGAGGACGACCCCGCCGAAGGACTTCGATCAGACCCCAAAGCTTGTCGTACATCAAAGACCTACCAGAGTGAACTAGAGCAAAAGAAAGTCAATATCACTACTCAAAGTTGTCCATAAAAAAGAAAAAAAAAGCATTAGAGGAGAAAACCAACCTATGTCGTCGGCCCCATTACGAGGAAGTCTTGTGAAGTTGAAACTCCCCATAGATTCTTTATCGACCTTGAAGACAAAGAACTGCTCTCGCCACTTTCGTCACGATACGAAATTCCTTCTATGATCTGACGACTTGGGTGGGGGGGGGGCATAAGAAAAGTTCCAGGATTCTGGTTGTTTCATTTCATTAAACATACATGGCGAAGCTCTTCGAGACCAAATCGCAAACCCTCCTCACGAGCTTTAGGAGATGCCTTAGGAAATTAGGGTACATCTGGGCAAATGATAGACCGAGCTCTGCCAGTATATCAAGGATAGGCTCTGGAATCTGGAAAAAGAGACTGCAAGTCTCAATGAAAGAAAGGTACGCCCCACAGTACCCGTCTCGAACGGTTTCAGGGGTCTCGAGCGTAGAAGCCAAATTGAGGACAACAGCGCGATCTACACCGTGAGTCTTGTACAAATTCTCAAGATGAACGGCCATGGTCGCCGGGAGAGGAAAATAGAACGATGAAGCCATCTCGATAAAGATTCGATGATCAAAGAATCGTGAATCGCAGAGAGAAAAGGATGGAAGATGATGGAAATTGAGATAAAGAAATAAGCCCTTGGAAATTTAAAGGCAACCCTAACGGCTCTATCGCTACTATCGAGAGGAGTAATGAAAGGTTAGAGTTTGGCTAGGACAGCACACATAGCTGTTACATCTAGAGGAGTAAAAGCGCGCAAAGCAACAGTTAGGGGGAAATTAAAAAATCATATCAAACTTAAACCAAGTTCTACGACTAAATTAGGAGTAAGCAAACCGCCTCTTTCCTATTCACCTAAGTAAAATAGACTGGGGGACATATGCTGGACCTAATTTCGGTCAAATTTTTATTTGGGCCGAAGTAGAAATGGGACGCACGACTCTGAACAAATACGAGGCCCAATCCATGTCGACGAGTTCAAGTGAAGCGATATCAGAGCTTGGAGATCGCGGGAGAGGTTGAGAAGAATCCATGGAGAATCTACTATAAGAAGAGGGCAAGGACGAGGGAGAGGGACACGTGAATAAACCTAGAGAAAGGCTACTACACACATCGACCTCGTTTGAGCTCGCTTAAATACTTTTCTTCTATCTATCACTTTTTCTAGTATCCGATCTCATTCCTCAACGTATTCGATCTCATTCATTGAATAAATCCATTTCATCAACTGGAATATGATTATATTGTTGTGTTATGAGGATATTGTTGCCCACAACCTTTTTCTTTCCTAGATTTAACATTCAATCACTACAAAATACTTAGTGTAGATTTTAGGATCTACATATTAGATTAATTGCAGCCTGTCCCAATCACTGCAGCGTGTCCTTTCTCCGGGATGTAATTGTGCTTGGTGGTCTGCTGGATCAAGCAATATTGCAATCCTTGTCCGGTGGAATCCTGAGGCTCGGGTACGTAACTTATCGACCTCTTTCCAGTCGGGTTTAGTTCTAAATGTCAGTGAAGAGAACAAGCTTGAAGCAATCAATAGAGACTAGCTACTCCCTAGATGACACAAGAAGACCGGAAACCGAGGCAACGAGGTAAACCTCACCCTTTAAGTGATTATCATCGATTTATGATTTTCTAAGGACTATGGAGCGCTCTAGCAAAACGTGTCGGTTTGGTTTGTCGGAAAGTGTCATAATGTTTGATTTAAGAATATTTAATTCAAATGAAGCTTGTAATTGACACTTGAATTCCCATTATTTTGGATCAATTTTAATGAAAGTAAATATAGTTTATTTGTAAAAAACAATTGGATGGACATACCATTACTCATGTTTTTAGCACCCAACGAAGTTTACATGCGGCTATATGAAAATGCATAAATGCAAATATGATTTGTCCGTCCAAGATTTTATCTGAAGTATTTTTGGAGATGAACTATTCATCTTGAATTCAGGTCCACTCACTTTTCAAGTTCAACATCCATCCAAGAGTGTTATTAGCCTCTTGATCCTTTATCCACGGCTCTTTCAAGTGTTCAAGAAAAATGCAATTATCTTATAATTTGCCAAGTGGTATCAGAACCACTTGAAAGTTAGAGTTTGTGTTCTGATTTCGCAAAAAAAAAACCCATCTGTATAAACATTTTCTTCTATGTTTATCACTTATAAGTCAAACCAATCCATCGTTTGAATCTAAAGAGAGGAAAAAAAAGAAATGAAGTCAAGAACGAACAATCCAAAAACACTAAGAGAATTCATGTTGAGGATTGGTTAATCGATTAGGCGCCAATACATCTTGCAATTTACCTATTTTCTTTATGTTTTTGGTTAATATTTCTAGATCTTAGGTGATTGAAACTTTTCTCACATCTGAACTCTTAAGGAAAACTGATGAGTTCTCATCTTCTCTCATGGAGTACGTAGATGAGATGTAAGAGATCGAACTGCTTTCAAGACATTCATCTAGTAAATCAGATACAATATTACAACATAGTGGTGCGGCCTCAGATAGCTCAATGAGCTTAATACCTCTTAATAGGTCTTGAATTGAAGGCTCGTCCCAAAAGATCACTTGAAGGTGGTATGTGGGAAAATTCTAGAGCTTTGGATGCTCTTGAATGTGGATGGACTTATATTTAAAGTTATGGAATTCTCTAAAGATGTCTAGCGATTCTTGAGACACAAGTGCGCCCTGCATAGTGTCTAAGATGTGGCACAAACGATTACTCGACTAATGTGATGATACGACCTTTTCCACCACATGAACAAGGAGTGTCTCCAAAAGGAGATTTGAAAAGAAAGGAAAAAGCTTATGTTTTATTAGAGAAGTATGTGATTATATTACATGCAGAGCTTTGACTTATATATGCGTGAAAAACATGTAGACTACTAACTAGAAATCGTTAATTTAAATGCTAACCTAAACTTATTCCTTATTGGTTTATGAAACTGTAACCCTAATCCTACTTCTAATTGGTTTATAAAAACAAAAATCCTAGTCCTACATGGTTTAGCATTACAAGAAATAAAAAATACACCTAAGCTAAGTAAACCGTCCAGCTTGAACCAAGATGGTCGATTCTTTCACTTCTTGGGCTTTAAAGTCCCTTGTTGAACCATCTCCAACTGAGGCTCATGCCATGCCTGTCCATTAACTCCTTCATTCTTTCTTCCTCTTGTCGAGCAACCTTGTTGATGATCGATCAAAGTAGAACTAATCCCAAAACCTCTCAAGATGCAAAGCTTGTAGAGTCTAAGAAATCGTGAATCAAGGTTCCCTTTACTTACGTCTCAGCCTTTGTTTCTATATTCATAAAAGTTCGATTGTCTTGTATTTTCCATCTACTTTCTTGTTTCCATTTTCCTCCAATGTTCCTTATTCTTGAACTTCGAGTTTATCTCTTTCGGAAATGTTCCATTTCTTTGTTTCCTTTCTTATTCTTCTCCAAGCAAGATATACCGTCATTGATATGGGCTTCAGGATTACATAAGATGTTGACCAGATGTACACGTTTGGAACATTACAAAAAATGTAAATTATATGGTATACATATGTCCTGGTTTACATTTAAGTCACAAAAATATAAAATAAAATCCTATGTATCTATCAAGTGGTTGGCAGGTATACAACATAGTGGTTGGGCTTCAAACACCTTCCACATCTGTTCACCTTCTTTTTTATTTGCTCCATCCTAAACACACCTAATTAATATTACATATTGAAGTAATATTTCAATATATTGCTGTGAAAATATATATTGTTTTTACTGATATCTCCCCGACTGACAGTTTCCTTTTTGTAAAGTTGTCTTCCGTTTTGTCATTAGTGGTAAAATCTCAACCTCCAACAATTCAGGGGGACATATATCATTTGGATTTAGAACTGGTAATATGATCTTTTTACGGTTTCAGGCCATGTTTGTTTGACATAGTGTTCTGAAACAAACCCATTGTAGTCCATGTTGCTGATATGGCGTATCGGCATGGTAGTCCAAGTATCTTGAATTCAAGGTATGAGCAAGTTTGTGTGTTTGGATTTACGTAGCATACATATCCACTTGGCATGTGTAACCTCAGATTCCCAATCTGAAACCGACAAAGAGTATCTGTTTAACAAAAAAATTTTAATTTCTTTTGGAATATTTCCCTTTATTTTACTGATTGTGCAGTGTCTACTCTCATACCATATATTCAACATTCGTCGGATAAATTCTAGCAATGCTACTATAGGATTTTTTCAAAAATTCAACTATGTTTGAAGTCACCGGGTTATATCTCTTCCCTTTGAATGTGAACGTCTCTACAACTTAACATTTATTTTCTCTAAATAATCCTAACAACTTCAATCTGTAAGCTTTATAAGTTCATACATCTTATTAAATTTAGAAAATTTGAATGATTCGCCTGCCCTACCAACAATATCCTTCTGATGTATTAAATTAACATTTTCCAACCTTTCCAATAGGTGCATGTATTTTTGAATTCCGTTCATAGTAGTTATAATAGTTTCATAGTATGCAGTTCACATTGGAGTTTTCCGTATTTAGAACGCAAAATGGCTAAAAGCACTTTAGATGTTCCGTGTGATCGCCATCGTTAACTTAAATTGCTATTTTTCTTTAAATAGTCTTTCAACGAATATATATATATATATGAGTCTTCCTTGATGTAGTTGATGTCCTCCATTTCAAAACAGTTTTCTTCCATATCATTTAAAACTGATCTAGATCATTATAACCATATTTTCCGACACTTGTATCTCTTTCATGAATTTTTCTCCACCCTTAACTTGCGTCACATGAGCATCAACAAAATATTCATCAACATCGATTATACGATTTTTCTTGTTTATTTTTTGGGTGGAGTTACGAGAACAACATCACCACCTCTGAACGTATCTGTTTCTACACTGTACCCACAACCAACGGATCGAGAGGTAGATATATAATCATTTCCTTCATCTACGCTGCCTTCTATAATTGTCTTCTTGCAATGTTGTTTATTCGATATTGATCCATCTGAACCACTTGACGCGGGGTTTTGAAACATTTATACTCTACCACCACTTGATCCAGAATGTTGTCTCATGTTAAGGCCCAAAGATCCACCACTTCCTTTTTTGATGGAGCTCCACCATCATCTTTATCGTCATATGTCATACAATCTCTTCAGAAATCATCCCAGTAATCAAAGTCACAATATCAATCATCATCGTCATTATCTTCTCCAACATCATAATCTCCAACGTCATCTTCATTATCTTCCCCAACGTCATCTTTCATATATTTTCCTTTGTCCACTTTAATATCTTCTCTGTTATTCTTTTATTTATCTTTTTTGTTACAGTTTTATTGAATCACACTTGCAGAACCTAAATTACCTTCACAATTTTGTTATTTTCCTTATCTTGATCCCTAAACTTTTAAATATCTTTGAGTTACATCGACAAGCTGCTTCAAGTGCTAATACGTGCCTCAATAAGATTTCATCATCATCAACCATACCAACATATGTAATACTTTCCAACATAAGCACTAGTTCAGGCCTTAGAAAAATCATCTCTTCCAAAAAACTCCATGAATATCACAAAGACATTCACAAATTTGTATGTCCTATGAAGAGTCCTAAATATTTGATAATCATCTTTTTTTGTAATCTCAACTGGTACAACCATTTTTCCAATCATATCACAATCTCGATCATAATGCTAATAGCACATATCAACCGAGATTAGTCTCCCCAACAGACCATACTCTTGAAGAATACTATCTTTTAGCATCTCAACACTTCTAATCGTCGAGCAATCTTGTGCCCTACCGATTCTATAATTATCTATTTTGAAATACCAAGAACCATTGTCATACATAATCTATCTACCAGCCAAAACTAAAATGTATGCATCAGAGACACTTACAGTTCAATTACAAATTAATGTTATAGGCTCTTACAAAATTTCAGCAAGAAACAAACTCATTGTGATGTACATAAAAGAGATGAAAATTTACCTTTGCCGCTGTTGTTACCTATTCTCTTCCTTTTCCCACAACACTTGTGATACAGCTCATTTCGCTGTAACTTTCATGTTTGGTGGATGCATATCGATGAGCTGAGTCTGTCAACATCAAATCTATTAGGGTTTCCTTTTCGCACATGTCCCTCTTCATTATTATGTAATAACACTTAAGTAGATCCACATCTTACTTTATTAATATAATCAAATAAAATTATCTGATAATTTATTGCCGGAAAATCAGCTTCCTTAGACCCAACACATGTTTTTACGCTTTAACTTTTAACAGTTTTACAGTTTTACAAATAACCTCAAAACTTAAATAAATCAAAACATATAAACACAGTTCTCTCCGTTCATTCTTCTGTCCAAACAACTTCTCGTGGCCCACTATCATTCCTCTCTCTCTCTCTCTCTCTCTCTCTCTCTCTCTCTCTCTCTCTCTCTCTCTCTCTCTCTCTCTCTCTCTCTCTCTCTCTCTCTCTCTCTCTCTCTCTCTCTCTCTCTCTCTCTCTCTTTCTCTCTCTCTCTCTCTCTCTCTCTCTATCTCTTCATGTCTTAAGGTCAGCTAATCACATGTGCGAACAAGTTTGAGAATCTAAAGTCATAGAGTCTTTGGGTAATTTATTGATAGCAGATTATTAAATTATCAGGCTAAAATCACAAAGACACTAGCCAAGTTTATGGGTCAAAAGATTAAAATAGTCTCCATTTTTTTCCTCACCTAGTAGGTAACCAATCTATAAATTAAAACTTAAAATGACCCAATCTTACAATTACAAACCTTTGATGATCGAGACTCCTAAGCATCTCCACTTTGATCCTTGTGGGCTAGTTTGGGAACACAAAATCACAAAGACACAAGCCAAGTTTATGGGTGAAAAGATTAAAATGGTCTCCATTTTTTTCCTCACCTAGTAGGTAACCAATCTATAAATTAAAACTTAAAATGACCCAATCTTACAATTACAAACCTTTGATGATCCAGGCTCCTAAGCATCTCCACTTTAATCCTTGCGGGCTAGTTTGGAAACACAAAACATGTATTGAAACTATTTGAGATCATGTACTTTCTTTTTATTTACAACAATTATTTACATGCAAATCTCTTAAATATTATTTTTAAGTAGTCAATGGAATTTTTATATTTCTGTATAATTTTATTTTCTTATTTACTAATATATCAAATAAATAAATATTAAAAATTGGAAAATAATAAAATCAAAATACTTTATTTTTCAAAAAAATAATTGATTTTTGCTTTGCAAATTTGTTTTCCAAATATTTTTTCCGTAAGCACATTTTCTTTTAAAAATTTTAGAAAGACTTTCGTGAATGTGTATGCTATCTTCGTGAATTTGTAATTTTTTTTATGAATTCAGAAATGGCATCATAAAGATGTAGCGACCTCTTAAATTTCTGTAACTTGTATGTGTATTTTAGAAGGTCTTCCAAATTTTGTATGTCATCTTCTTGAATTTGAGTTATATGCACATTTAGGAAAATATTACTGAATATATAACATCTTTCTAAAATTTAAGAAGATATTCTAAATATGTATAATGTCTTTACAATATTTAGATATCAAATTCAGGAAGGTTTTCCTATAATTTGAGGAACATATTATATATATTCAAAAATATATTACAAAATATACATATAATTCATATTCAATAAGATATTCATAAATATATATTTATAGAGACCTTCCTAAAATATTCATTTTGAACATTTATTTTAAAATACATATTTATGAAACTTCTTCTAATTTTTATGAAGATATTATTCATATTCTGTAATGCTTTTCTAGATATGAATATAACTCAAATTTATAAAGATATCATAGACATTCAGGATGGTGTCTTTTTCTTTTAAAGAAACAAGCGTTTTTTACAGCCTCTTGAAAGAAAAAAATTCAGATTTTTAATTTGTTTTTGAAAAATTAATTTCTTGAAAAAATAATTTAAATAGAAATGTTTTGAAATGCACTAAGTTGGATATCACTTTTCTAAATTACATTCAATCAAAAAAGAACTTTTTGCAGAATTGACCTACAACTTAAAGTCAAACACAAAACTAACCTCCCCTTTTTTGGAAATTGGTTTTGCCCTATTCACTCCACAAGTTCATATAATTCACGAAAATGCCATCAATTTTTTTTCTCGAAAATGACATTTTTACTCTCTCACCCTCATTATCTTCAAGTAATTACAAGATCGCTATTGTCATCAATACCCAAACCACCATGAACAACCAATTTGAAGCTCTTAATGCTCCCAAAATCGAGTTACCCTTATTCTTTTTCCATTCTTGTGAACTAAACACAACATATCTCACTTTCTCTCCACAATGAGCTAAAAAAACCCAAAATTTTGATTCTACATTTTTATGGTTCATAGAGTCATAGAAGCTAACGATTCTGGGTGGGTCACTTTCGTTTGAAATTCTGTGTGCTTGGAGAAGCCTTATGTGTGCTAAGGAAGTTATCTCACCAATTTATGGTATGACATCGAGTTTTTTTTTCAGATCTGTTCGCAAGACGACTACCATGGGAAGTCGTCTAGCTGTAGACGACTTACCTGGAAGTCGTCTGGTCAACGCAGAGGTTATTTTTGCAATTGACTTTGAAATCTGTTTTCAGAGACGACTGAAAGTTACGTCGTCCGATTTTGTTTGGTTACAAAAAAAAATCTCCAAAGAACATAGACGACTTAAATTTCAGTCGTCATAGGTTAGTTTTGCATTTGACTGGATTATTTCAGAAGTTTGACTTTCTCGGACGACTTACATTGCAGTCGTCTAGTGAAAATTGAAATATCAATATTTTATTAACACAAGACTACTAACAATTAAGTCGTCGTAGATTAGTTTTGCTATTGAAAAAAAAACTTCAATATTTAATTATACCCTGACGACTTACAATTCAGTCATCCGCCCGACGACTTACATGTAAGTCGTCCAGGATTTTATTCCGAGATTCTGGTCAAACCTCGTAAATCCTGGATGACTTACATGTAAATCATCTGATGGACGACTGAATTGTAACTCGTCTATATATAATTAAATATTGAAGTTTTTTTTTCAATTGCAAAACTAACCTATGACGACTTAATTGTAAGTCGTCTAGTTAAAAAAAAATATTATTATTTTAATTTTCACGAGACGACTGAAATGTAAGTCGTCCAGGAAAGTCAAACTTCTGAAATAATCCAGTCAATTACAAAACTAAGCTATGACGACTGAAATGTAAGTCGTCTAGTTTTTTTAGAGTTTTTTTAACCAAACAAAGTAGACGACTTATTTTTCAGTCGTCTAAAATAACAGATTTCAAAGTCAATTGCAAAAATAACCTCTGCGTTGACCAGATGACGTATATTTTAGTTGCAGGAGGACTTAGATTGAAGTCGTCCGCTTTGATCTTTAATAAACTTTCGTTTTATTTTTTCTAAGTTTGCTAATGTGTTTTATTTTGACTTTTTCAGATGATGCGTCAGTTACATGCAGTGTATGGAGAATGATTGTTGAAAGATGGATGTTGGAATTTTGTGGTTAATCATTTCAAATGAGAGATTTTTGAGTGAAGGTTCGACACATGCTGATCTTGTTGCAATGGCTCAAATAGATTATAACATGGACATGAATACAGAGTCTGTGGTGTTAACCTACTCATTACAACAGATGGCTTCAGATCTTCCTCCTATTCATGTTACAAGTGATAGACAAGTTTGGAACTTGCTCGAGATCACTAAAACGCATGAAGTACGTATTTGTGTATCAAGCTTTAGCAAGATGAGAACGGTTTCAGAGGAAAGGGATGAAGATCATGTGGGAGATGAGGCTGAGGGGGGGGATGAAGCTGAGGAGGGGGACGAAGCTGAGGAGGGGGATGAAGCTGATGTGAGGGATGAAGCTGAGGAGAGGGATGAAGCTGAGGAGGGGGATGAAGCTGAGGATCATGATGGGGGAGGAGGATGCTGACATCCCTGTTGTTGCTGATGCTGAGGATTATAGTGAGTATGGAAAAGTTAAAGACGAGGATGAGGAAGAAGATGATGAAATCTGTTTTGATGATTACAAAGGGGCATATGGTTGTGAAGGAGAAGGATCATCTGCAGACAGAATCTATGTCAACCAGAGTTTTGCTAGTAAGGATGCACTGCTTTCAGAGTTGCGGTTGACAGCGGCGAGGCGTAGGTTCTCCTTCAGAATATTCAAGTCAACGAAAACTATCTTTGTGGCAACATGTCGTGTTAGTGGTTGTCAATGGAAGGTCCAAGCAAGTGTGAAACATGGGACAAAAACGTTTTGGGTAACCAAGTATGTGGCAACTCATACATGTTCCATCCCAGACAGAATCACTCAGCAGAAATGCTGTACTCCGAAGTACATTGGTCGACTTTTAATAGATCGTGTTGGAATCATTGATGGGTTGAATCCGCAGGATATCAAAGATGCAATGAAAAACATGTTTGGCATGACACTTGATTACACCACTTCATACAGAGCATTGTTATATGCGCAAGAAATGGTGAGATGATCAGCGGAAGACGGGTATGAGCGACTGCCTTCATATTTGGAGCAAATCAAGGCAGAAAATCCAGGTTCTATCACAGCTATAGAACTTCATTCTCTGAATAGATTTAAGTATCTATTTCTTGCTTTTGGAGCTTCTATCAGAGGATTTAAGTATCAGAGAAGGGTCATTGTGGTGGATGAGACTCACCAAAGTGGAAAGTATGAGGGTACTATGTTGGTTGCAGCCGCACAAGACGATAATTTTCAGATATATCCATTGGCTTTTGGGATCGTAGATGGTGAGAATGATGAATCTTGGGAATGGTTTTTCACAAAATTGGCGAGTTGTGTATCTGATGAGTATCCTCTGGTGATAGTCTCCGACAGGCACGCCTCCATTATAAATGCGTGTGAAAAGGTGTTTCCTTGGGCAACCCGAAGAATATGTTATTATCACCTTCAAGAGAATATTGTCAAAAAGTATAAAGGGAAGCATCTCTTGTACTTGGTGAAAGGTGCTGCTTATGCTCATACACTTTACGATTTTGATCGGTACATGGATGAGATACGGAGTGCAAATCCGGATCTTGCTGAGTATCTGGAGGAAGCTGATGTGAGCCTATGGTTTAGGGTTCATTGTCAGGGAGACATGTACAACTTAAAAACGAGCAATATCGCTGAATCAATTAACTCCACACTGAAGCGAGGAAGAGGATTTCCTATTCAGTTTCTGCTGGAGTTCATAAGGGAGAAGCTAGGAAGGTGGTACTGGAAAAGGAGAGGATATGCTTTGAGTCTTACAACTCAACATAGTCGGGGTGTTGAACACTTGCTTGCTGTTCGAGAGGAAACGCGTATACTCTGAGAGTCCAACAAATTGATGGATGGAAGTTCCTTGTGAAAGGTGGCAATAGGGACTGTAATGTTGATCTGGAACTTCAAAAGTGTGATTGTGGTGTCTATCAAGTCGAGAAAATACCTTGCTCTCATGCTATAGCAGCTGGAACAGCAGCTGGTGTGCATATCTCCACACTTGTATGGCCGATCTACTCAAAGGATACTTTGTTTGCAGGATACTCAGAGAATATATATCTTTGTGTTGGACAACTTGTTGAGCCACGCACATGCTTTCCTCCGGAAGTAAACCATGGTCCGGGGAGACGGAAGAAATCAAGATGGCAATCTTGGTTGGAGCTATCCAGGATGAGAGGACGCAAACCCCAGAAGCAACACAAGGTTTATAGGTGGTCAGTCTACAAAGAAACTGGCCATAAGCGTCCACAATGTAAGAACCGACGTGGAAGACCTTCAAGTAAGTCGTCTAGAAGACCTTCTGGTTAGTCGTCCAACGACTTAACTAGAATTCTCTTCATGTCTTCGAATCTATCTATCTATATGTAGACTTTATGTTTTATGAACTTATCTGTAGACGCTATGTTTTATGAACTTCTCTGTAGACTTTATGTTTTATGAACTTATCTGTAGACTTTATGTTTTATGAACTTATCTGAGAAGTCTTTTTGTTGGAAGACCTTCTGGTTAGTAGTCCAACGACAATGCAATTTAAATAGACATGTCAAACATTCCAACGACAGTGCAATTTAAAAAGACAAGTCAAACATTACATATTCCGAACGGTTACTGCACTACCAAACTAATTTCCTACAGAATTCTAGTTTGGTATGAGGATAGGTTACAAAAAACATCATCCTATCCTGACCCTTTTAACGTCCCCTAATCTACCATACAACAGTACACAAAAGCATCAAGTTCAAATACAAATAACACATCCAATATTTACTCATACATTCCCAGGTTGTCATCTTTGTCTTGGTTTTCCCATTCATGGCACATAGGAAACTCTTGAAATATATCCACCGCCATATTCTCCCTGATGGTCTTCCCGTTTCTTTTGTTAAACGCTTTGGGAAATTCCATCCCAAGAGCATGACATTCAGTGTACTTCAGAGCAAAGGGGCCACAATCACCAGCTCGACACTGAGGTACTCCATCGGTTTGTCTCGCATATGTGTATGGCTCCAATGTGTATTGAACCTTTTGTTCGTCAGAGAGCGCGCACTCAACAAGCAGATAAGCGACCATTGTGAAAAGAGGCTCCATTACCTCATCGAGTTCTTCACGGCTAATATGACTGATAATGCTGTCCCATACGACTATGTGCCTTTTAGGGATCGATATCCATATAGCAATCCAATGCTGGTTCTTGAAGTTCACAGGTGCGTAGATATCATCCACATCCACCCCCCCCCCCCCCCCCCCCCCCCCCAAAACCTTCTTAGATTTGCAAAAAGAAGGTATCTCGCCTGCATGATAATTCCACGCCCCACCAGGGAGTCTTCTTCCTAAACCGTTGGCATCTCCATTGCCGCTCTTAAAATCAGGGTAGGAGGCCCTCCACTGCCGAGAAAATGTATGATCAAGAAATCACATTCTACGCTCCTGAAATGTTGTGGATGGTCCTGGTACTGTTGCCTCAGTAAATTAATAAAAGCATCTATTTGCTGCATATAAAACAATACAAGTCAGAAAACTACCAGACGACTTCCAGACGACTTATACAAGTAAGAAAACTACAGAACGACTTATGCAAATCAGAAAACTACCAGACGACTTACACACGACTTATACAAGTTAGATAACTACTAGACGACTCACAGACGACTTATACAAGTCAGAAAAGTACCTGACGACTTAAAGATGACTTATACAAGTCAGATAACTACTAGACGATTCACAGACGACTTATACAAGTCAGAAAAGTACCAGACGACTTACAGACGACTTACAGATGACTTATACAAGTCAGATAACTACCAGACGACTTATACAAGTCAGAAAAGTACCATACGACTTACAGACGACTTACAGACAACTTATGCAAATTAGAGAACTACCAGACGACTTACAGATGAATTACGTATAAGAGTAAGAAAATAGCAGAAGACTTACATGGTCGGTCAGCTATTCTAAGGGGGTTCGGAGGACCTGATAGAATCGACTTGGACATCTACGTGGTTATATTTTCAGAGGCAGTTTATAAGAACTGCAAACACAAAATGTAAATAATCAAATGGATGCTTTTTTTTATCAAATGTAAATAATCATTTTTTTACAGCAACTTACGGATCTTGTTGCACCCATTCAGTGAGCTCCTTTGACTTCTTCTTGTCATAGCTTGCAAAAGGATCATAGCCTCGGCCAACCTTTTTGTTTGGAATGATCTGTTTGGCAGTGCTGTTTCCCTTAAAAGGAGTTTGCTGTGTGGGAGCAAGTTTCCTTTCTCGCTCACTTTTTTCACGGAGATTCACCATAGCAGTCTTCTTCTTTGTCTGCCTTCTAGCTTCTTCCAAGAGTAAATCTGAAGCAGTGGAAACTTGTTTGTCCAATATAACAACGCTAGGATCATCACTCGGTAACTCGTCTGCAGGTCTCACAAGACAGAGCTCTCTCGAGGAACTCGGTTCTCTAGTAAGACTCAGTTCTTTGGCTTCCTTCTGTCCTGCTTTCGCCTCCATTCACACTTTCACTCTGCAATTTCGAGGTCACAATGTGTTTAAAAACTATTAACCAAAGATCAAATTCGCACATGAAACAAAGCCCTTACAGCAAAGATCAAATTCACACTAGAAACAAAGAACACATGTTCAGAATCAAGGCATACAATGGTTCATCAAAGCACACTAGAAACAAAGCACACATGTTCAGAATCAAGGCATACAATGGTTCATCAAAGCACACAAGAAACAAAGCACATCAGTTCTGACTCTTCCTAACACTTTGCCTAGTGACTCTCTTCTCTGCAATTTTGAGAGAGGTTTTGGTACTAACCTCGGGTTCGTGCACAGGTTTTGGTGGATTTGAAGGGGTTGTAAGTTGACGATCATCAGATGAACCCCTTTTTTGGTGATTCCCACCTTCTTCTCCACAGCTACCATCCTATCCCCCAGTAACTTGATCTCCCTAAGGCACGTCCCAAAGCCATCACTAATGGCATCAGATATGTCCTTGAAGGTCCTTTCAATCTGCTGTTTCGTCATCCCAAAGCCATCACTACCCGCCGCAAGTGTCTCAGCAGAAACAGAAGACCCTTTACGAGCTTTCTTCCGAGGTCTACTACTTTCTTCCTTCACAACACTCTCTGACTTCATTGTAGTTTTTCCGTCTTCACTGGACTCACTTCATTTTTCCCTGGACTCACTTCCATCTTCACAACCTTGTGAGTACCGGTGACTTGCCAGCAGTTCATGGTCCACTTCCATCCAGGATCCTTAAACATGACTTTAATTATGTTATCCACGGCAGGGTCATCTACGTCTCCGTCCCACTTTTGAAATTTTTTATCAAGGTCCTTCTGAACGAAGTTGTTCACGATATTTTGCAGTAAATAAAAGATATAAACTTAGTTAAGTCGTATGAGAAGTATTTTTGTTGGAAGACTTTCCAGACGACTTAACTTTAAGTCGTCTGAGAAGTCTTAGGGAGTGAAGTTAAGTACATGTTTTTTGATAGCAGCCTTAAAACATTTATGTTGTCCTTTGCCACCCTTGTAAGCCAGCAACAGTGGAGACGCTCAGTTTGGTACAGGAGACCCATAATTAGCACCCAATTCTGGCATAGCATAGTACGCCCACACTTTGACGACTTGTATGAACCCATCAACAGTATAACTTGTTTGCGTCAAGTCTTTTGCCTTCAGAGAATCCATCAGCACCTTAAACGCCACTCTCCCCCATGGATAATTCTCAAATTTTTCTAAATCCATCACTAGCCTTGCAAGACTAGCTGGTGTAGCGGATGAGAACTTTTTCCCTTCAATGTATCCTGCGTAGATGGCAAGGTATCCCAGCCGCATGCGATCATCCCGAGACCACTCGTCGCAGTGGTAAAATGCTTCTGTTATTTGTTCAATACTTGGCCCAGTATCGAGATCAACACGCATCTTCTCCCAGAAAGCAGCCATCTCCTTCGTAACCTCACACCTTGGATTTTCCAGGTCCTTGATGTAATCGCAGTTCAGACCAGTGAGGTGTTCAAACTCTATCAGTGAAAACCTCGCAGGTTGTGAAGCGACAAGACTCCAGAGCTCAAACTTCTTCTTGATGTCCATCTGGAAACAGAGCAAAAAATGTACCAGCCTTGAAGTCCAACCAAACTCAAGCTCCTTGAATTTGATGAACACTCCCAACTTCGACGCCTTCAGATCCTCATATTCGTCAGCTGGGAGACAATCACATAGAGCTTTAAACAACTTCGTGTCATCAGAATGATACGAAATGCTCCTCATTGCATCGGGCTCTTCTCCTAATGTAAACATCCTCGGCGGAAGTTCTGGTAAATCCATTTTAAGACCTGCAAACAATCACAAACAACCATCTCAAACACATAGGTAACGCACTATTCTAAATACTATAGAAGACTTGCAGACGACTTCCAGGAAGTGAGAAGACTACTCAGACGAATTCCAGGAAGTGAGAAGACTACTTGGACGACTTCCAGGAAGTCTTCTACGATGTTTTACTCTCTGGACGACTTACATGTAAGTCGTCCAGAGAGTAAAACATCGTAGAAGACTTCCTGGAAGTCGTCCAAGTAGTCTTTCAGTAAAAAGACTACAACAATCTCAAAATCTTGTTGAGCATGCATATGTAAGTCGTCCAGAGAGTAAAACATCGTAGAAGACTTCCTGGAAGTCGTCCAAGTAGTCTTTCAGTAAAAAGACTACAACAATCTCAAAATCTTGTTGAGCATGCATATCTGAATAAATCGAAAAAAAATCTTTTAAACAAAAGATGAATGACTTACAGTTGGAGAAAATATTGTCGGAGAAGATATGGTCGGAGAAGATGTGGTCCCAAGCCGTTACAGATCTGCAAATCGAAGGGAAAAGAAGAATCAAGACTAAAATATTTAGGGTTTTCCGGCGGCTAAACGCCTTAATACATGAGAAATAACATACCGGCAGTGGAGTTTGGCAAACGAGATTTCAGATCTGAAAAAAAGGAAGCGGATGGTCTGTTTAAACTACGAAAATACTCTACGGCATGAAGGAGAAACAAGATTCGTCGTAATCGGAGAGATTACCGGCGAAGATAACGGCGGAACACGACCACGGTAGGGTTTTCGTCTTATCGCCTTCGAAATTGCCCTTGGAGAGAAACGGCGCTAGGATTTCGTAAAGTTGTGAAATAGTGAAAAAATAGTTTTTATATGTCCGGTAAATGATCCGGTTAGGTTAAAACGTACATTGGTAAAATTAAAGGTTCGGTACGATGTGGACGACTGAAATATACGTCGTCCGGGTAAATTATTCAACAGACGACTGAAATATAAGTCGTCCACACCCTAAACATAACCCTTAAACTTAATTATCTAATTAAACACTTCATAAAATCAAATCAAAATTGAAAAGTATTTACTATACACAGAAATAAACACATATAGGTGAAAACTAATTTTTGAAAAAAAAAACATTCCAGTTTTCCAAAATCTAACCCTAAAAATACATACAATACTACAACATATGTTTGTCAAACTCCTAAACCAAATAATATCATGATTCACTACTTCCACTCATCTATCTTGAAAACAAATCAATTTTATCATATCTTAATTTATATCACTTAAAACTGTTTATAATTACATGATTTTTATTTTTCACGCATCAAAATAGTTTTTACAAGATTTATAAATTATTTTCAAAATAAACTTGTATCAGACGACTTACACGTAAGTCGTCCACACTACTTCCAACATCTCAGACGACTTAATGGGGCTATATTCGTAAAAATGACTTCTTTTTTTTGTTTGGTCACAAGGGGCTGAGCTGTAATTTAACTAAGCTTTTAGGTTAGTTTTGCATTTGATTTAAGTTTGAATATAGGTTTGGGGTTAAAATCAAGTTGTGGGTTAGTTTTGGCAAAAGCTCCATCAAAAAATACCCTAACATTTAGGTTTTAGGATTTAATGATTATTGATTAGGGTTAAGTATTTAGAGGGTGAGATTGATTTTATAAACTTTTAGAAATAATTCTTATAAAATTATAAATTATTTAGGAGGGTTATTTTTTTCTTTTTATAATAAAATTAAAGAATTTATGCAAATTTTTATCATTTAAAGATATCAAATTTGAGGTAAAATTAGAATTCTTCCTTTTTGTATAAAACAAGAACTATTTTTTAAAAAAATATTTTATTTTTATTTATCTTTACCTTTAAGAAAGATATATAACTATGATTTACTATTTAACGAAACCTAATTTAATCTCTTTGGTCCTACAGACTTGTTTGGAAGGTAACAAAAATTAATGGCTATTTCATATCAGTTCTCGTTATTTATTTTTTATTTATTTGTTAATGCTTAGTTTACCAAACTTTTTGATAGAAATTTAAAATAAAATATGGATACTTTAAATTATGATAGTTTCTATGTTTTTTTATCAAAACTTTATTTAAAAATAAATGATTACCCTCTTATTATTTCGTTGTAGAACAAATTTCTTAAATGTATTAATTTTATTTGGTTTAGGGTATCAAATATTCTTTTCTTTTCTTTTTGGTATCAAATTTTTAGGCGCTCACGGGCTATTATTTTTCGATTAGTAAGTTTCAGAAATGTCTCGATAAGTAACATTCTCTTTGTCCTATCAATTTCAATGTGTTCATAGCGTGAGATTATTTAATATAACAACTCCCTCTATAAAGATACCGACATCATTTTCAGTGAGTTGGAGTAGGTACACCAACTCCGATATTATTGAACATCAACACGACTGTAACGACCCGATCCCGGTCACAGTGTTTGTTAGCCAGCTAAGTCATATGCATTTACCTGTAAGACAATTATTTGCCTATAAATACCCACCTTCACAGTGATTTCTCCTTTTACAACAAGAAAATAAAAATCACAAGTTAGGGAGAAGAAGAAATGAGAGAGAGAGTGAGAGAAAGAAAGATAAAAACCAATGCATGTTGCCACCAGAGATCGCCGGAGCCACCACATGCCAGGGCATCGTCAAGCTCGTCATCACCGTCAACCGCATCTTAGAATCGCCGGAAACCGCCGCCTCTTAAGCTTTGTTTTCGTCCGTTCAGTAAATCAGCTATATCTCCCTAACCGTTGAGAATCTCTCGCATGCAAGACCATCAACGTGTTCCTCTCGTCGAGACGAAGCCGTAGACACCAACCACGTCGCAATCGGAGCTCAGACGAAGCCGTACGCGCCTCCAGAAGTTACGACGACTTCGCGCGTTTCGTCCACGCGCCGCCACCGGCTATCGCCTCCGCCGTCGTCCGCCACCGTCCTCCGCCGCAGATCCGCCGCTGCCGGAAATCGCCTCCGCCGTCACCGCCGGCCAACTTTCCGGTAAGACGCCGCCGCCCTCCGCCGTCGCGGTCGGTGACCGAAACCGGTGACTTGCCGGTGACTCGGTCAACTCGGCCGAGTCAACTCGGTTGACTCGGTAAACCGGTTGGTTGACTGGTTTGACCGGTTTAAATTAATTTCGGTTCGATTAAGGTAAACCGGCCGGTTATGTCAAATCGATTTCTGGTCAAGGGTTGACCGGATTGACCTTTGACCAGCGAGTTGACTTTTCCGCAAACCTTGACCAGTTCCGTTTTTAACCGTTCGAAAGGCGTTCTGACTCAGAATTTCGATCTGATTTCAGATATGGAGTCTATTTGAGCAGCTGGAGTTCATAAACACTACTTTTCTATTGCTAAGGTGAGGGTCTATTCCCGAACTCCTCTTACACGGCTTAGGACCTCGAATAAATATAACTTATTTCTAATGTGTTCCGTCTG